>NW_021604856.1:493222-558746 GCF_004785775.1 Grammomys surdaster
CACCAGCCCGGTCTACAGAGTCAGCTCCAACACAGCCATGACTACACAAAGAAACCCAGTCTCAAAAGTCACAAAGAAAAGGAGGAAGAGGAAGAGGAGAAACACCAGATGTCAACCCTTGATCTCTGTAAGTGTACAAGCATGCAAGACACACCACACATGGGGGGGGAGGTGGAGGGGGGGAGAGAGATCTAATATTCTGTACTTCCATCTTGGGCCAAAGACCTTATGCTCTTTTAAAAATGCATTGACTCATACACAATTATGCGCTATCCTAAACTTGAATACACATAATAACATATTCTCATAATACATTTTGGAGAAGAAGCTAAAGGACGTTTAATCCAGCAACACTGGCTCTTCTAGGAAGGGATCAGATTCAAAGACCTTCTAGGCCTGTATGTCTGGTTGGAATCCCTCTGGCTAGAATAAGACACTTCTTAGTATACACATCTTTAATCCCAAACAATGAAAGTAAAGGTGGTTTGTGGAAGGAAGCAGCCATGTTTGAAAGTGATGCCAAATTAAGTGGCAAAGTGACAAATCAGAGAAAGATTTGACAGAATGAATCATAGAAGATATGTCCAACTCTTACACAAACAGCAAAGGAAAAAAACAACACAGGAAAGAGAGGCAAATTATGAGAGCAGTGTTGGGGTGGGTGGGTAAGGGAGAGAGTGTGTTTTACCAGGATAGTTTTACAGAGACAGGTTGAGGTGAAGACAGAAAAAGCCAGAGAACGAGAAGGAGCAAGAAGATTAGAACAGATTGCCAGAGTTAGTTTGAAGCCAAGCAGAGCAATTCAGTCAGAAGCCAAGAGAAAACAGTTTGAATCAGTCAGCTTAGAGAGGAGATTGGGCCAGAACAGCTGAGTTGAACCAACCACCCACAGTTCAGAAAAAGCTAGAAAAGTAAGTTTATTCAGCAGTAAACCTCTGAGACAACAATCACTTCTGGTAACAGAAGTTACATTTGTAAGAAACGTCATGAGATTCTTAGACTAATCCAGATCAATGACTACTGAACAACAGTTAAGAGATCCAAATAGAAGAGACAATGGTATTAAATGTATTCTAAAACTATACTAGAAAAGCGTCCTATATACATTTTACAATTAAGGTTCTCCTTACTAGGAAAATGGTTCTAATGACTTTTAAGAATCACTCTTTCAGACAAGGTTCCACAAACAAAATCTTTCAGTAATAGTTTATCTTAATATATATTTTTATCCTTTCCTAGAGATTACAAATTATGAAGTCTCCCTAATTAATGGAACTTAAAAAGCAGAAATCACAACAGAGAAATCTCAAATGGCCAAGAAGCATTTAAAGAAATGTTCAAAGTCTTTAGTCATCAGGGAAATCCAAAGCAAAACAACTCAGAGATTCCACCTTACACCAATCAGAATGGCTAAGATCAAAAACTCAGGTGACAGCACATGCTGGCAAGGATGTGGAAAAAGAGGAACACTCCTCCATTGCTGGTAGGATTACAAACTGGTACAACCACTCTGGAAATCAATCTGGCAATTCCTTAGAAAACTGGAAATAGATCTACCTGAAGACCCAGCTCTACCATTCTTGGGCATATACCCCAAAGATGCCCCACCATACCACAGAGACATGTGTCCCACTATATTCATAATGGCCTTACTTGTAATAGCCAAAGGCTAAAAACAACCCAGATGTCCCTCCAACAAGAATAGATACAGAAAATGTGGTTCATTTACACAATGGAGTACTATTCAGCTATTAAGAATGGGGGCATCATGAGTTTTACAGGCAAATGGATGGAACTAAAAAAATATCCTGAGTGAGGTAACCCAGAACCAAAAGGACATGCATGTCCTCACTAATAAGTGAAGTATGTACTCACTAATAAGTGGATATTAGCCAAAAGTACAGAATACCTAGGATACAACCCACCGATCTTAAGAAGTTTAACAAGCAGAAAGGCCCAAGTGAGGATGCTTCACTCACATTTAGAGAGGGGAAGAAAATAATCACAGGAGCCAGAGGGAAGGAGGGATCTGGGTGGTAAAGGGGAGGAGGAGGGGGAAAGGGGACAGAATCAGGGATGGGGGTTGAGAAGAGAAGCCCAGAGGGCCAGCAGAATGAATGGAAATATGCAGCCTCTGGTGGGGTGGAAGTGGGGGAGACCCTCTAGAAAGTACCAGGCCTGGGAGGTGAGAGACTTTCAGGACTCAATGGGAACGACCTTAGATGAAATGCCCAACAACGGAGAGAGGGAACTCAAAGAGTCCACCTCCGACAGACAGACGGCCTCAAGGAAGGATGGGGTAGCCAACCCGCAGTCAAAATTTCTGACCCATAATTGTTACTGTTTAAAGAACTGCAATGACAAAAATGGAGACGAGACTGAGGGAAAGGCAGTGCAGAGACCGGCCCAACTCGGGATCCATCTTATGGGCAGGCACCAAGGGCTGACACTACCACTGATGCTATCTATGGTGTGCTTACAAACAGGAGCCTAGCATGGCTGTTCTCTGAGAGGCAGTATCAGCAGCTGACTAAGACAAACACAGATACTTACACCCAACCATTGGGCTGAAGTCAGGACCCCTATGGTTGAGTTAGAGGAAGGCTGGAAGAAGCAAAAGAGGAAGGTGACCCCATAGGAAGACCAGCAGTCTCAACTAACCCAGACCCCTGGGAGCTCCAAGACACTGAGCCACCAACCAGGCAACAGCTGGTCTGATGGTCTGAGGCCCCCCAACACACATACACACACACACACACACACACACACACACCACACACACACACACACACACACACACACACACACACACACACACACACACACACACAGCAGGGGACTGCCTGGTCTGGCCTCAGTGGGAGAAAATATGACTAATCCTTGAGAAACTTGAGGCCCTAGGGAGTGAGGAGGCCTGGTGCAGTGGGGAGCATCCTCTCAGAGACAGGGGGAAGGAGGAATGGGCTGAGGAACTGTGAGAGGGGGAACCACGAGTGGGGGCAATGGCTGGATTATAAATAAAATCATAATAAATCTTCTTGGATGCCTACAGAAAGACTAACAGAAACCTGTCAAAATGACGATGTGAGAAATCACACTGCAGATACAGAACCCTTGAAGGACCTGGAAGTGTCCTTTCTAAACACAAGGCCAAGAAAGAAACAGACTGATGGCGCATAGGACAGCAAAACAATTTACAAGAGTCTCTTTACAACAACTTGTGGTAAAACGAAGGCACGCATCTTAAAGACAAACTGCTGTTTTGATAAAGAATAACCAGACAACGGTTATCTACTGGCACCTGGCACCTTGTCATGTGTGAAAGCATATATTCTGAATAATGAAACATCATGATTGGCATACCTATATGATACTATGTGCTGTTACTGCCTAAACAAGATGGCTAAGACGAATGTAGAGTCATAGTACAGGCACTTTTGGGTGTGGTGTGGATTTCTGTAATCCTAGCACTCATTAGGCAGAGGCAGGAAGATCACCAAGTTCCAGACCTGCCTAGACAACTGAGTATGACCTCATCTCAAAGGGAAAAAAAAAATCAAAATTATTTTACACAAGTGGAGCTTGTGCTCCACCGAGCTACTCTGGAGAGAGAGACAGGAGAATCATAAGTTCAAGGCCAACCTGGACAACATAACAAGATCCTGTCTCAAACTAAAAAGGACTGAGGATAGCTCAGTGGTAAAGCACTTGCCTAACACGTGTGAGAACATAAGTCCAACCCGATGCCACACATAAAAAGGAATAACACAGATAGTGGTGGCGCATGCCTTTAATCCCAGCACTTGGGAGGCAGAGGCAGGTGGATCTCTGAGTTGAGGCCAGCCTGGTCTACAGAGTGAGTTCCAACACAGCCAAGGCTACACAGAGAAGACCTGTCTCAAAAAAAAGAAAAAAAAAGAAGAAGAAAAAGAAAAAGGAATAACATGTTCTATAAATTCTATCAGTCTAGGATAAATAGCCTCTAAAATATTTAAAACATATTCGAGTTTTATTTTCCTTTGAGTATGGGGAATAGAACAAGGTTTTACTGTGTGTGCTACCCACCTCAAACCTGCAGTCCTCCTGACTCAGTCCTAAGAGCTAGGATTGTAGATGTATGTCATCAACCTGGTCCATAAATAGCTCTTGACTAAATGACTTCTTATTATTTGGATACCTGGTGGAATTTTAAGTTCTATATCTCCTAACTCAGAAAGTTATATTTTAGGAACTCAAGGCCTATCTACCTATCAGGTTGTCCATGGAAGCAGAAACAGCAAGTAGGTGAATACCAGGACCTGATTAGATTTCTATGACTTATTTTTATTTTAAGTGCACTGATGCTTGCTTATATGTATGTCTGTGAGAGGGTGTGAGACCCACCCTGGAACTAGAGTAACAGACAGTTGTGAGCTGTTATGTGGGTGCTGGGAACTGAACCCACATTATCCTTTGGAAAAGCAGCAGTGAGCTATCTCTCCATCCTCTGGTCATTTGATTTCTAAAGAGGCTTATGTGGAGTTAGTATCTAAAGATGGATCCACAAGAAAGAGTCTGGAATCACAAAGCAAACACAGTAGGCAGAAGCAGCTGACATAGACACCAAGACGGCAAGGCTACTCAAGCTGATGGAAACAGGAGGAACAGGGGCTAAAACAAACACTCTCATCCAGCAAATCCACTTGTGTACAGAAGACTGTTCATCTCAGCACTGTTAGGAACAGCAACGAGCGCGCACTCACACCTCTACCTAGGAACAAATCTACAGAGCTACAGGAAAGGGACTATTATATATAATCACTTATGTTTAAAGTTACATACTCTCACTTGAACATCTAAAAGATTCTCATCGAAAGCATACATGGAGATGTGGTAACTCGTTGCTTCCAGAAAACAAGACAGTGAGGAACTAGAGTGAAAACATTCCTTGCTATTCTAATCTCAATCTTTTAAATTTAAACCGTGTGTATTTTTGTCTACCAAAATAAACTTAAATGTATTTTCTTTAAAAAAAAAAAAAAAAAGACAGACAAGGCAGGGCATTCTAGGAAACCGTACATACAGTAAGTGGCTATGCACACTGGAAAAGGTCAAAACGTAAAGAAATCTCCATGCTAGTAGCCTTGATGTGTACACAAAAGCTGTTGGATACATTCACAATTTTTGGCCATGCTCACTTCATAGGTTTTACATGCATGTCTGTGTTTCTGACCCATCAAATATTCATCCCAGAAGTTAGTTTCCCAGACCTTGTCTTGTATTAGTCAAGGAAAACAGGCTTCGAAAACATGAAACTGGTTTGAGGTTATAAATAAATGCTAGCGCAGCATAATCCAAGGCTCACTTGCTTCTACAGAGCTCAGCGGCACTGCCGTCAGCATCGTCACAGCCCTCAGGAAAGCCCCACCTCCCAGCTTACACCTGGGTGCTGTGTGGTCATAGTCTCTAAGACCTGCATCTTCCCACAAACGAAAATTCTTTGATTACATGAAAACGGGCAACAGTCTCAATTACTGCAGCACCAGAAGAAAGCCCAGCTGATGCTCAGTAGTAATGAAGTAATTAAGAAGACAGCAAAACCCGTATGTATCAGAGATCACCCGATTTCTCAGATTTCTCAACCTGGCCATCTCTTCTAAAGTTCTTTTATTTATCAGTGGAAATACTAAAAGTAGTAAATTCAGCCATTGCTCACGGCTGGGCTATAGAGACCAGGAAAGGCAGTAATGTGGCGATGTTTGGAGAAAAGCAGACTGCACTGTATTAAAATATGGGGATGTGCTACAACTGGCTGAGTCTGCTCGATGCTTGACCCAAAAGGCTTTGGAGTATGTCATCCACAGAAAAGGGTTTACTTGCTAATTCCAGAGTAGAAGGTTGACTTTCCCAGCCATTAGGACCCTGGGAAGGAGCCTTAAAGGTTTTGGTGACTCCTGCTAGGTGATTTCCATCAGAGATTTAGCTGCTGTTGACAGACCTTTCAAAGAGGTTGCGGGGGCTTGTTGTCCTGCCTACAAGATGTGCAGGGACAAAGGCAGAGAGCAGAGATGGAGGGAATGGCCAACCAATGACTGGCCTAAATAGAGACCCGTCCTGTGGGCAAGAACTAATTCCTGACACTATTAATGATACTCTGACAGGAACCTAGCATAACTGTCCTCCGAGAGGCTCCACTCAGCAGCCAATGGAAACAGAAGCAGAGACCCATAGCCAAACATTAGATGGAGCTCAGGGAATCTTGTGGAAGAGTTGGGAAAAAGATTGACAGACTCAAAGAGGACAGGGACTCCACAGGAAGACCAACTGAGTCAACTAACCCTGGGGGCTCCCAGAGACTGAACCACCAACCAAAGAGCAAGCAGAGGCTGGACCTAGGTCTCCTACATATGTGTAGCAGATGTATAGCTTGGTCTTCATGCGTGTCCCCCAACATCTGGAGCAGGGGCTGTCCCTGAATCTGTTGCCTGCCTGTGGATCCAGTTCCCCTAACTAGGTCACCTTGTCTGGCCTCAGTGGGAGAAAACGCACTCAATCCTACAGTGATTTTATAAGCCCTAGAGGAGCAAGGGATAGCCAAGTGGGACTCCCCCTTCTCAGGAGAAGGGAAGGGAATACTGAGGGGTAAGATTTGTGTGAGGGGGTACTGGGAACATGGGGGGCCAATATAGGAATGTAAAGCGAATGAAATGATTAATAAAACAAAAATATAGGGATGTGTCAGACACTGAAGATGAAAGGACTATGATCAC
Source organism: Grammomys surdaster (assembly GCF_004785775.1). Taxonomy (NCBI): domain Eukaryota; kingdom Metazoa; phylum Chordata; class Mammalia; order Rodentia; family Muridae; genus Grammomys; species Grammomys surdaster. The sequence continues at coordinate 499,972 of NW_021604856.1, forward strand.
CCTGAGCAACAAGGAAGCTGCGCCATGGTGTCGCTCAAGGCACATCTGCTGTCAACAACTCCTAAACTCTTCTCATCTTGGTCCAAGCTGAACTTGGTGGTCTCCAAGGAGATGTGTAAGACTAAGCAAGTTGTTTCCTTATTTTGACTTCTCTAAACTTAAGAGTTAGCCTTGGCCAAAATGCTTTGTTGTTTGGTTTTTAGAAAGGATAAAGTACTTAGGGCCTGCCATACAGTAGACATCCAGTGACTGGGAACTACCGTTACATGTCAAATTCAAGCCTGGTGAGTGCCACCTGAACCCTCACTTCTGCTTTTCCCACTTAGAGTCAGTAAATTCTAAAATTTTTAGGTGTCTCTTCTAAGAGATGATACATAAGTTTCCTTGGCGGGGTGGGGGTGGGGGGGAAGACCAGGGTTAGCAGTGGTTAAGTCAAAGGCTGGACTCATTTTGATAAGTAGTAAGTTATAGGACTTTGATTCTTTATCTTTTAAACATATTTCTCTATAATAAAAAGTACAAAATATATTGTTAAGTTTCACTGTTATGTGTTTTTTAAACCAAGAAGGATAAATGCAAGGTACCAAATCATGACTAAGAGCTACAACTTGCTTCAATGGAAGAATAAAATCAGCCAAACATGGCAAACACTGGCAGTATCATACATCTGTAATGACAACAAGGATGGCAACCAAGAGAAGTAGAACAAGCTACTAGAGAGAAAGGACAGGTGACTAACTGGGATTGGCCCTCCCAAAGTGTGATTCCTAGTGAACATGGATAGTTCATTCTAGAGCTTTAGAACCTGGACAGCACAGTGCCTCCCACTGCAGACTTCCGCTGGTTCCTCTCCCCTCTTTGTGTGTGGCAGTAGTACAGACTGAGCCATGGTCTCATACATCCCAGGCTAGTGCTCACCTGCTGAGCCCCAGCCCTCACTTCATTCTTTAGGGGGGAATAGTAAGAAGGTAGTATACAGTGTCAATTACTTCTCTGTAAGACTTGAAAGAATCAGGGCTGGAGCGATGGCTCAGTGGTAAGGAACACTGACTACTATTTCAGAGGACCCAAGTTCAATTCCCAGCACTCACATGTCAGCTCACACCTGTGTGTAACTCCAGTTCCAGAGCTTATGACTTCGTCACATAGAGATATATGCAGGCAAAACACCAATGAATATAAAAATAAAGTTAAAAAAGAGATTTGAAAAGAAATCAAGAAACTTTAATCGCCCATTACATATTCCTAGTATACATGGGCTTCTCACTAGGGGACTTTGAATAAGCCAGTGTTTACTCAGTCCTCTGCTCATCTAACTTTGCTGAGCACCTGGAGTACTGCCAGCTTTGTAAGTGCTGAGAAGCATCAGAAAAAACCCAGACATCTTCAGCGCCCTTCTTCAATACTCACCTAAAGTTAGGCATGATCTTCCAGACAACATAAAACAAGGACTCAGGACTAAATGCAGTCTGGCTGCCTTGCCATAAAGCGCACAGTGTCTTTCTAAACTCTTCTACCAAAGACCTGGAATAGAGGGAAAGATGATGGCTTTGACATCTCCAAAAGGCCACTAGTTCAACACATACAGCTCAACTGTCTAAGATACATAATAAAAAATGAAAAATTTCAAGGACTTAGTCTTCTGAACTAAGCCTGACAGCTATGTAAGAGCATTTCTTTTGTTTGTTTGTTTGTTTGTTTGTTTTTCGAGACAAGGTTTCTCTGTATAGCCCTGGCTGACCTGGAACTCTTTCTGTAGACCAGGCTGGCCTCGAACTCAGAAATCCTCCTGCCTCTGCCTCCCAAGTGCTGGGATTAAAGGCGTGGCCACCACCGCCCGGTTGTAAGAGCATTTCAAAAACCCATATAAACAGCAGCATTGTTGACAAAACTCATTTTTAACCATATAGTTATGTTTGAGTGTGTCAAGGTACTATCATTTTGTTCACAGAATTTAAAGAAAACAGTAAGTACAGCAGTGGATCATTTACAAGCAAAGTACTTAAGCATGTTCATTTTAAAAACGTCAACAAACAACAACATCCCTCCCCCGTCTTCTGCATGTTTCCTTCTTTGCCTCATAAGGCACTTCCAGACTTATCTGCTCATCTCTGCCTCAGTGGAGTCACAAGGCTGCTTCTGGGCTTAACTCTACATGATGATCCTTAAACCAAAACCTAGAAGCGACTTTCTCTTGATGATTTTGGTGGTTTGTGACAGTATGTCTAGCTGTCTTGGAACTTGCCATAGCGATCAGACAGCCTCAGACTCACTCCTCTGCTTCTATTGGAATTAAAGGTGTCCGCAATGTCAGGCCTTCAGGACGGCTTTTATTTAGTTTTACTCTACTTTTGACAGGAACTTCCTACTGCACATCTTCTTGGTCACTTCAAACTCACTATGTGCAAAGCTTCTCCAGTTTCTACTGTTCCATGCTCCCCCTGCCCTCCCCTACCAGCTTCACCTCTTTCACAGAACCCCCATTTTTTTTTTTTAATCAATCATATAAACTCCTAGAATAAAAGCCTGGAAGTGTGCCACCTTCTGGGGGAATTTCCTCAGGGAAAAAAGTAATCCTTATCAATCTTTCTCAGAGGTAGGACACATTAGTAACGGTGGCATCCCCCTATCCAGGACTAAGTAAACAAAAGATGAGCAAGGCAAGAAGGAAGCTAATGACTCTGCAAAATAGTCCTTGACAGATCACCTCTAAATTTACATGAGAAACTAAAACCATGGATATTTAAGTTACAGTTAATTATGATTTTCTGTGCATGTAGCTAAACTGATAGACTTTGAATTCAGTCCCTAGATCTATCAATATAACCAACCACTCTTGGATATTTGACTGAAGGTCACCTCAGACAGCCGAATAGCTTCTTTCTCACCCTGTAATATAGTAGATGCCTCCCAGCAGACGCTGCAGCAGCCACAAGGTGCTAGCTTAGCTTTCCTTGCAGCTGGAGCCATGTCCACAGTGTGCAGCAGAGTTAAGTGACACTACAGAAGCAGACACAGCGCCAGACTCTCCTTGGAGATGGACGAGGTAGCAAGCACCACCCCACATCCAGGGACAGAAGAGGCAGCAGTGTCCTTGGAGGGCAGCTCTGAATGACTGTAGCTATGGTGTTAGCTCTGTTCTGACTTTCAACACATCCAGTAATGTAGACTTACCAACTGTTCTTCAGTAAATTATTTTTTGGCCAAATAAGCTAGAGGAATTTCTGTAGGCTGTAACCAAATTTCAAGTAACACCAAAACACCAAATGCTTTTCTTAACTTTTGCACATATGCATTTTCTCTTCTTTATTTCACTGCTGTCACTGACACAACAGAAGCCTCGTTAAATGCAGGTATTTTCACATTCATTCTATATGCTGCCACCAAACAAAACTCCCTTCACATACCAAATGACTCCTTCTCTGTATCGAGGCTCTAGCTGCATTAGCCAATATTCTAACATGTTCTTTCCTACTCTCTCCCTCTTCTCCCTCTCTCTTAGTCACTGAGGCAGGGTAGTGTCTTATAAATTGGCCTTTCAAAATTAGTGAGAAAGGGTTGTGTGGGGGAATGAAATAGGCAAGCAGAAAAAACATTGCATACATATGGACAGTTAAGTCATATCTGTGCTTCAGTAAGAGCAAGGAAGAGATACACTATGCTTCTACTGTAATATAGCAGACCTTCTGAACCCCAGACGGGCAAAGCTGCTGTGAGTCTGCATATAAACTGGTCTTCAATAACCACTCTGTTTATAACCCCCCCATATTAACTCAAACTGACTATTAATGTTATTATCCAAATAGGCTTACTCAAACACTGTCAGACCAATAGATTAGGATACACTAGCGACACTTATAGATGTCCACACCTGAAAATCCATGCATACATACAGATCTGAGTCTGCAAAGACTCAGATGCAGTGCTAAAATAGCTTTCCCATTATAATAGCAGAAATTTTTAAAAAACAATTATTAAGATTATGAGCTAGGTTAACGCAATTTAAGAAGAGGTTTATAAAATCTACTTAGTAGTTCAAATATAAAAGTCAGCAGAGAGACTCAGTCGTTGTGTAGCTCAAAGCGGAAAGGACATCTCTGGTAACTCACACACTGCTGTCCCCTTGGCTCCTGGTGTGGTATGTCCGCCTTCCTGCTGTTTTTCCATTCCTCAACTCCACAGCAGGAAGTTCTTTGAAATAACAGCAAAACTGCTCAATGTTACTATTTTAAAAGGAAATGAAGAAAATGATTTTTTAAAGAAAAGAATTTAAAGGATAGTAAAAAAAAAAAAAAAAGGTTCTACAAAATCTACACAAGAATTTTCAAAATGTGATCTGTTGCTTGCTTCATTATCCAGTACCCAATACAGTGTGCTTCACTGCTCTTCCCTTCAGGAAACAGCGCAGAAACAATTGAGGGATTCCCCTCCATCATAGGCTATCCTGTCTCTTCCTCCTCCCCACCCCCTTTCTCTTCACTCCTTATCCCCCATTCTCTTGCCTTGAACTTCCTGTATGGTACCTCAGACGTGTAACTCCCCTGGCTTACTCCCCATGCTGAGGGTCACACTGGGGTCTGACGTGTACGTGACATGCTCCCTATCAACTGAGCTATGCACCAAGCTACACTGAACTACCCTCTCTTTTTAGGGTATGTATTTCCAGGTATTCAATAAAATAATTTCCTCAAATAAAACAAAACATGAAACCAACCATATTTTTTAGACATGCTATATAAGATCACAGGGACAAATTAACTAGAATTTCTCTGAGGAAGAACAAGTGAGTGAAAAACAAAACCTTTAAGGCAGATTCAGTGTGGCTCTGCTCTGTCAAGAGTGATCTCCAGAAGATCACTAACTCCAGCCTTTGATGCCTCAAAGTTTGAAAGTATAAAACTTTCAAAATAATTTCTTCTACTGAAGTCAGCCCTATTGGCCACCTTCTTTTTACCACTCTGTTACACTCTAAAGTTCTCATGATTAGTGGCTAAAAGAAGCTCTAAACCTTTAGTCTACAGACTAAAAGCCCATGGGCCAGACATATCCCCCAGCCAGGGAACTTTTATGCTTTCAATGAAGGTTGGTTTTTTTAAAAAAAAAAAAGTGTCTTTTCTTTCTCTAATTGAGTTTGGCTATGTTGGCCAAGCTTGGTTTAAGCTGCCTGTCTTCCTGCCCTAGCTTCCTGAGTAGCTGAGATCTGGATAAAACAGGAGAGAAATATGTACATGGTCTGAAGTGTTTACTATCCCACCTTTCACAGAGAAGGTGTCCTGATGCTCCTGTGGCCATTCAAGAAGCAACAAAAACCAAGAGCTAACTGTAGTTCTCTAACAAAAGATGCCTGAAGACATTTAGAAAAACTGCATTATTTAGTCTTCCCTCCTACCCTATGAAGTACGATTTCGTTTCTCAATTTTGTTGATGAGGAAAAAGCACAGAAGCTAGAGTGAGAGGCAGAAAACAGGCTCTGAACACTGAGCCTTCACTCCCGAGCTGTAATGCCAAAACTTCTGACTGTAGCATTTATTACCTGAGTGACTGAAGGATCGCATTCATGAAACACGTGTTGCCCAAATTCCGAAGGCCTGTGGCACAGATGGCAGTCGTACTTCCCTGTAACATGGAAGAGGAGGCCATCAGTGTTGCCAAGGACGGCTAGCTACTTCAAACATCTAAGTTAGGCCAAGGTCTCTGCTTGAAACTCCAGCACCATGCCTATCTGGAAGTATGCCTTTTCCCTTCCCTTTTCTGCCTAGTGAATATTTAAGACAAATTTTCTAGGCTATGTGAGGGCATGGATATTTTATTTTAGCATTTGTCTCTAAGAAAATAAGCATCAATAAGTACCATGGATGCAAAAAAAACAGGGAAATACATTTTAAGGTAATACATTTACAAGATTCTACTAAAAATATAAACAGAAAAATCAAAACACGTAAACTTCAACTTTTAACTGAAAAGCATACTCAAGTGAAAGACATTTTCTTAGCAGTGGGCATGAACCATAAAACACTACCTGAACTTCTTAAGAGATAGAGGCTTGGTTTTCTGATTAGTTCCACAAATGTCCCAAGATATCTGAATACTACATCAGGAGGCAAATTCTCCAGTCCAACCCAAAAGATCTCTGCCTATAATTCAGATGGCTAAGAGAGCGAGCGCCTCAGCTGCTACTTCTACAAAGTCTTCCGATTTTAAGCACATGTCCAGTGACAGCAAAGAGTTAAATGCAAGGCAAAAATACTGCTGAGCCATTTAAAACTCCGCAGTGACTTTAAAACTCTGTGAATTTATGAGTAGCTTCCAAAATAAGGATGAATACTTCATGGTGAAATTACATTAATGAAGCCCTAAGGCAAAACAAAATAAGACAAAACAAAAAACAACAACAACAAAAAAGCTCAGACCAATAGAATCTGGGAACTGTGCAGAACAGTTTTATGTCAGTTTGACACAAACTACAGTTATCTGAGAGGAGGGGACTTCAATTAAGAAATGACTTCCTTAAAACCAGGCTGGAGGCAAGCCTGTAGGGAGTATCTCTAATGAGTGGTGATGAGGGAGGGCCTAGCCCATTGTGGGTGAGGCCTCCCCTGATCCTGGGGTCTGCAAGCAAGCTGAGCAAGCCATGGGAAGCAAACTTAGTAGTAGCACCACTCCTTGCCTCGGCAGACATCAGCTCCTGCCTCCAGGTTCCTGCTCTGTTTGAGTTCCTGTCCTGACTGCCTTTAATGACGAACTGTGATGTAGAAGTGTAAGCCAAACAAATGCTTTCCTCTCCAAGCTGCTTTGGTCATGGCGTTTCATCAAAGCAACACCAATCCTAATGGAAGAAAAAGGATCTCTCAGAGTGGCACAGAAGTGCCTAAATAAGCACCAAGAGTCATCTGCTTGAACTAGGTGTGCAGGGTCTGGTGGGTCACATCTTTAAGCCCAGCCCTCAGAGGCAGAGGCAGGCTGATTTTTTAGTTCAAGGCCAACCTGGTCTACTTATATAGAAAGTTCCAGGTTGGCCAGGACTATATAGTGAAACCCTGTCTCTAACAGCAACAACAAAACAAACAAGCGAACAATAGTCAACTGTTTGCAGGGTAGTGCACGCCTTTAATTCCAACACTAGGGAGGCAGAGGCAGGCAGATCTCTGAGTCTGAGCCCAGCCTTGTCTACATAAAGAATTCTAAGATAGCCAAAGCTACATAGATCTTGTCCAAAAAGGAGTGAGGAGGGCGTGTATAAGTAGCAAAATTTTTTCAAAACACTTTAAATCAAAGCACACTTAATAAATTTGTAGCAGGCTAGAGCACTTGTTGGAGCTGTGACAATTAGACATAAGAATAAATTTTAATTACTTACATTTACTTTTAATAACTTGCTGTTTAGTGATGAGTTTTCCAATAATTTTCTTTTTCTGTGCCTGTCAGCTGTAAAAGCTGAGCTGCTAAAATAAAAACAGATAGTTAAAAAGACATTTGGTTTTTCAAAATATAAGTTATTATATTTTATTCTCAGTTATTCTCAAAATAATAGAATCCTCTAGACCAATGGTTCTCAACATGTGGGTTGTGAGCCTTTGGGGGACTGAACAACCCTTTCACAGGAGTCTCATATCAGATATCCTGCATATCAGATATTATGATTCATAACAGGAGCAAAATTACAGTATAAAATATCAACAAAAATGATTCTATAGTCAGGGTCATGACACCAATATGCCCATGTTGCGTCTACTTATGTTTTAATGGTATGCACGTATTGGAGGTGTTTGCAGTGTTTTGCTATTTTTTTCAAAGCTGCAAAAACTTACTATTTGTTTTTCTGGTTTGTGCTTATGTATATGCTGGCTTTCAAGCTTGTGGACTTCCTGAAAGATTTATACCTTTGGACTTTTTCAACAGTCTTCCTGAGCTTCTTCCTAGCTATATGAAAGGTGGCAGCTTCAGGGAAAGAACCACTGCCCAAGGCCCACACTAGCCAACAGAATGGTCACTCCGTTGTGTGTAGTAGCTGTTAACACTTAAACTTAATTAAAACTGAAACTCAGTTTCTCAGTGACTTAGAGGCTTTTCAGTGCCTCTGTCTCTTACCAGGCATAGCCTCATGTGGTGTATCTCCAATGAAGGAACTAAAAGACTTTGAAAAAGTAAGGAGCTACGGATGACCTAAGTACCTAGACTACTGGTCCTTCCTGTTCAGTTTTATAATCTAGTCAGGCAGTGAGAGACACGCATAAAAACCTTTAGTTCACAAAGACACCAGTGTTGGAACAGAAGATATTTTCTTCTCTATTATTTTGGAACATTCTACACCTAGGACATCAAGAGACACTCTAGATGGCATATTTTCACAATACTTTCAATACAGCAAACCAACTGCCAAAATAAGTCAGGTGGACCTGACAATGTAGGCAATCTGTGATGAACTACACAGATTTCACTTGAGACAACTTGTCACTATGGGGCCATGCAGCTTCAAGGGCATTGCTATGTGGGTTTCTATTTACCGTTTCAGCTAGGGAGTTTTATCTGAATAAGCAATTTGGCTATAACAAAACAAATCTTCACATCAATTTAACTTCCGTCAGGGCACAAAGCATCTACAGCTTCTTGTCAGTTCAATGTACTTCTTTACTAAAGAGAAGAAAAAACTGATGTTCTATGCTGTAGTTTATTTCCAAAGTGCACACTCAAGACACTTGAACCTAACTTCTCTTAAAATAATACAGAAATCTGTCTTTCAAAGAAGATTTTCAATTCAGCAGAAAGTTTCTAATGCCAAACATTTCTATAATTATCTTAGTCTCCTGTTATGCTGCTTCCTTGCAACCACCAAGTTCTTCCTTGTGAGTGAACTGAAATTAACTTGTACTTTGTGGGTAGTAATTTAAAAATAAGCTCGGGCCTTGGATATAGTTTACAATACATATTGAATGAAATATGGACAGAGTTTAGATATCTAACTCCAAGTCTTGTTTATCAGCATTTCGATTGCAATCATATCATGCTGGCAACAAAACTCCCCAAAAAATGAACAAAAAACAAAACAACAAAAAGTAAACAAACAAAAGACACCACTCAGTGACTCGGAGGGGCCCCTCCCCTTTCCAGGACCCACTACTCACTTTTCCAAGTTCTGTAAGTGTTCTCTCACTTTCTGTACCAGGCCCAGCTTGGTGTCATTGACCACAAAGTCGTCGCAGCGATAACTGCAAAGAGAATCCTCATCAGTGTGCATAAAGAGCTTGAGGAAAGTGCACCATCAGTGGAGCGCTGGGAGGCTGCTGCCACTCACAGGCCACTGTGCTGGCTGGGCTTCAGGGGGATTTGGATTCCACAATGGAATGTTTTTAACAGCCTTTTCTTAAAGCCACGTAGGCAGTGAGCACTAGTCTTTTCCCATTTTTATTTAAAAGCTCTTCAGCTCTTCTTTTGAACATGACGTCAGCTGCTACATGAGCTGCACTTTTGTTAGCGGAGCATAATACACAGACAAGGAAAGGAAAGTGCCATTCTTTCCCGAAGCACTAAGCCTCACACCTTACAGTGATGCTTCTCAGCCCGAATTAGTGGGAAGTTTGGAGGAGGAGAAACTAAAGTGAAAAGTAGAGAAAATGTAATTAACCTGTAGGTATATCCACATAGAAAAACTAAAAAATGCACAGTAAACATTCAACTAATAAAAAGAAGACTGATGAGTTTGGAATGTCTTCCAGTCCTAGGCTGCATCTTTCCAGTACAATAATGAGGATTTGAGAAAAAATGTTTACAGTGGTTTTAAAAATTGCTAAGTTTATGTAGTAGTAAATTTGTAAGTGAATAATCCAAGGAATGGCACAAAATAAACTTTGATTTCTGCATTAGCATTCCATTTTTTTCCTGGAAGAAGGTCAGTTTTAACAAAAACCACTTACAGACTAGGACTAAGGTTTTGTTTTGTTTTGAATATACAGTTTTGTATAAAACCATTGTTCATTAAGCACCAAAAAATATAACATTCTGAGAAAACAAAACTTTGAAAGCATAGCAACTAGTAATAAGTAGGCTAGCCATCTGGAACACAGTCCAAAGAGTGTCTCATATATGAAATTAGTTGATAAAAATAAAAGTGACAGGGAAAAGTAATTTAGGAAAACAACTACACACAAAATTATGGCATAATTCATTCAAAGCAGTGAAAATTTACGTGAATATGTTTCGAGACCTTAGAATGTCACCTGTGTGATTACTGAACTGTCAATCAGACTTCTCTAAGACAGTTCTCAGGGTTAACTCCAAGCATTCCCACAAACATCCAGAGCAAGCCTTCACCCCAAAACTACCATTCTCTCTAGATTCAAGATGCCTACAAGAAGAAAGGTTTAATTATCCCTCCTCTCAGCGTAAGTAGTAAGGGGGTAGGTAAGGCTACTTTATCTATGAAAATCTGGACTTCAGGTACTTGGTACCTCAATGAACATTAAGCATTCCCTAAAGAACAAATTACATTTTAGTCTATGTTTCCATAAGTCAATGCACATCATTTTGACAAGACAGTAAGAGTTCAAACCAAAACCACTCCAAATGCCAACACTAGGAGATGCAGTCAAAGGGACTTCAGATCGCAAGATGCCACCACACGTAAGTAGGAGTAAACGTCTAACTGCTCCCTAAAGATGGTTCTTTTGTTTAAAGAAATAAATGATTTCAAATTAAGTAACTGGTTCCCTTCTTAAAGTATAGCTTTTGGTATGCCGTGGATTCAGCCTAGGATATAAAATAGCACTGTTTAAAGTAACATTTTTATATGTGGAAATACATTTATGTGTAACCTTGTCTTGTACTGAGCCTGGCTCAAGCAAGTTGTTTCCTCTCTCTAAATGAACCACTTTGTTTTCATTACTGAGCTGTAGAGATGTGCTCACAGGGCTAAACACAAACAGAACTGAACTCTTAGAAAGTTTCATTAATGTGTTTACCCTACAACTAAATGCAATGTCAAACCTTTCTCCTGTTAGCCACAACTTCAGCCTGTTAGGCTGCATTTTGCTTTCATCCTTTGAATGTAAGATGTGGCTATGTACAACAAGCAAGGTGCTTGGATCATGTCTAGCCTTACACAGACCACCACCACAATCATGTCAACAGAGTCGACCTTACACTGACCACCACCAATCACATGTCAACAGAGTCAAATGACATTCCTATGAAACAAGTGGAGAGATGCAGTATGTTTATATCAGCTTGTGCAAACAGCACCAGTTACAGGAAGACCTAAGTAAATTAACTGATTGATAAGCAAACTGAAATATTATCACTTAATTATCATTTCCAAGATGAAAATGAAGAATGGAGGTGCTGTGGAGATTTGCTGTACAAGTATGAGACCCTAAGTTTAAACCCAGCTTCCCACATAAAAACAGCATGGCAGTATGAGTGTATAAAAATGGCATGATAGCATGACCTAGCACTGGGGAGTGTGAGAGATTAGCACAGAGATAGGAATACTGAGGGTTTGTTAGTTGCCAACCTAGGTACAGCAAGCTCCAGGTTCAAAAAACTAAAATATAAAGCCGGGCATTGGTGGCGCATGCCTTTAATCCCAGCACTTGGGAGGCAGAGGCAGGTGGATTTCTGAGTTCAAGGCCAGCCTGGTCTACAGAGTGAGTTCCAGGACAGCCAGGGCTACACAGAAAAACCCAGTCTTGAAAAACCTTATTAAAAAAAAAAAAAAAGAACTCTACAATGTAGAACAGAGGAAGACTCCTAATACTGACCTCTGGCCTGCAGATGTACACACAGGCAAGTTCAGCTATATATATATGTACATGCATGCATATATTGTAAAACACATAAAGAGTAGAGAGAAAATAGTTTTTTGGAAAAAGGGTTTCTCTGTATAGCTCTGGCTGTCCTGGTACTGGCTCTGCAGACCAGGCTAGCTTTGAATTCAGAGATCTACCTGCAACTGCCTCCCAAGTACTAGATTTAAGGTATGTGCCACCATGCCCACCCACCCCCCTTTTTTCAGAATGGGGAGAAATTTTAATATTCAGATAAAGATACACTATTGAGATAGAAATAAAGTATAGATTAAAAGAAAAAATAAATAACTTTAAAGAAAGTGTATCACAAATTAAAGAACAGCAATTGTTGGACTCCACAGGAAAATCAACAGAATCAACTAACAAGGACCCTTGGGTGCTCCCAGAGACTGAATCACCAACCAATAAGCATGCACGGGCTGGACCTAGGGCCCTGCACGTATGTAGCAGATGTGCAGCTTCATCTTCATGCAGTTCCCCCAACAACCAGAGCTGTTCCTGACTCTGTCGCTTCCCTGCGGACCCCATTCCCCTAACTGGGCTGCCTTGTCTGGCCCCAGTGGGAGAGGACGCATCTAGTACTGCAGTGACTTGATGTGCTGGGGTAGGGTAAGGGGTGGGGTAAGGGTTAGGTAAATGGGGGGGAGGGTAAAACAGAAAGAGCTTCGTGAGGGGGTACTAGGATGAGAAGCGAGGCTAATGTTGGGATGTAAAGTGAATAAATAAAATTTTAAAAAATAGTAATTGCAATTTGCTATGAAAAAATTTAAAATACTGTGTAAAAAAACTTGTTTAGATAAGAAAGCACATAAAATAAAGAGAATGTTTCAGGCTGGAGAGATGGCTCAGAGGTTAAGAGCACTGACTGCTCTTCCAGAGGTCCTGAGTTCAATTCTCGTTAACCACATGGTGGGTCACAACCATCTGTAAATGGGGATCCGATGCCCTCTTCTGGTGTGTCTGAAGACAGTGACAGTATAATTCCATAGATTAAATACATGAATCTAAAAAATAAATAAAGAGAATGTTTCAAAAAATGTACTTTAACATAAAAAGTAAAAAGTTGCCCTTCAGTAAAAAATAACTGAATTAGGCACAAACAGTATAACATCAGAAATTAGCAGGTTTTCAGAGGGCTTAGAGCACCAATTGCTTATTCAATATCAAATGATTAGCCTTGAGATTGTGTATGTACCGAGCAAGTTGTATTTATGTATTTAGGAATATACATACACGCACATGAGTGTGTGTGTGTGTGTGTGTGTGTGTGTGCGCGCGCATGTGTAAAATAACAAAGAAAAGGGCCATGAATTTGAAAGAGAACACAGGTGCTGCATGGGAGGGGTTGGAGGGAGGAAAGGGAAATAGGGGAAAGTATAAGAGTATAATTTTAGAAAAATAAAGCTATTATTAAACAGTGGTAAGAGATACTAAGGGTAGGTGTGGTATTGTGTATCTTTAATCCGAGCATCTGGGAGACAGAAGCAGGCAGACTGGATCCCAGTCAAGTCTACATAGTGAGTTTCGGGTCAGCCAGGGCTTCATAGTCAAAAATAAACAAATCAATATTAATAAAGACAAGAGACATTGCCCAACTGATAATAATTCAAGTATGCTGTCTCAAATGATGTGCAATTTTACAAAGAAATACCTCTGTTTCTTAGAAAGATGTTTTCTAATGAGATAGAAAATGAGTGGGTGTGATAAGACGGAAGGCAGGGAAGAACTGGGAGGGGTGGGGGGGAAACATAATCAGAATATAGATAAATATGTGGACATTACACTCATTATCTCCTACCATTTTTATTTAATAATAATTTTTTTTGAAACTATACTCCTTTCATTTCCCTCATTTCCCTTTCCTCCCTCCAACTCCTCCCATGCGGCCCCATTGTTCTCTCTCAAACTCATGGCCTTTTTAATATGTGTGTGTGTGTCTGTGTGTATGTATGCATGTGTATATTCATAAATATATAATACAATTTGTTCAGTATGTAAACAGGCGTCTGAAGGAAAATAAAACAAAAGCTAGCACATCAGAATTGAGCACAACAAACAAAAGGAAACGAGCCTAGGAGTATACACAAAGAAACAGACCTGCTCTCTCATATATAGGCAAAGGACCTACAGACGAGGGGAGGGGTGGGGATTGGAGGGTTTTTTAAAAAAAAAAAAAAAAAAAAAAAAAGCTCTGACATGACAGTGTGAGACAAGGAAGGAACCTCCAAAGATGACACTGAGTTCATTTTCTTTTTTTGGAAATTAATTTTTTTATTGGATATTTTATTTACATTTCAGATGTTATCCTCTTTCCCTCTTCACCCCCCAGGAACCCCTTATCCCATCTCCCCTCCTCCTGCTTCTATGAGGATGAGTCCCCACCCACCCACTACTCCCACCTCCTCACCCTCAAATTCCCACACTGGGGCATCCAGCCTTCACAGGACCAAGGACCTCCTCTCCCACCTATGCCCGACAAGACGATCCTCCCCTACATATACAGCTAGAGTCATGGGTCCCCCAATGTGTGTTCCCAGGCTGGTGGTTTAGATCTTGAGAGCTCTGGTTGGCTGGTATTGTTCTCCCCATGGGGCTGCAAACCCCTTCAGCTCCTTCAATTTTCTCTCTCACTCCTCCATTGGGAACCCCATGATCTGCTCAATGGTTAGCTGTGAGCATCCACCTCTGTATAAGTCAGGCTCTGGCCATCTACTGTTGGGCAAGCAGCCTTAAGAGTAGTTTGCTTCCCCAGTGAGACTCCCTTGAAGGAAACTAAATTTTCATTTGGAAGAAGTTAACAATTGATTGCTTTGTGTTAGGGATCAGGCATGTGTTCACTTCTCCTTTTAGCTCTAGAGCCCCATCTGATGAAGACCTGTGTGTGTAGTCTCTGTGCATGCTGCTTCAGTCTCTGTGTGTTCTCATTTGTATGTAGATCCTGTTGATTTAGAGGGCCCTGGTATCCTCCATCCCTTCTGGCTCTTACACTTTTTGCCTCATCTTCTGAAGGGTTCTGAGCTCTGAGGGAGGGATTTGATGGAGACATCCCTTTTAGGGCTGAGTGTTCCAAGGTCTCTTACTCTCTCCGTAATGTCTGCCTGTGGGTCTCTGTATTTGTTCTCATCTGTTGTAGGAGGGAGCTTCTCTGATGATGGCTGAGCAAGGCACTGATCTGAGTGTAACAGAATGTCATTAGGAATCATTTCATTGCCCTTTTTTTCATGAATTTAACAGTAGTATTTATTATTTGGTCTTACCCTAAGTCCCTGGGCTATCTAGTCTCGAAATCTTAGTCTTCTGGAATGTCCCTTACATCAAATCAGATATCAGTTTCTTCCACAAGCTTTGTGTCATCATTGCATTAGCATATCTTACAGGTAGGACACCACTTCGGCTCAAAGGGTTTGTGGCTGTGTTGGTGTTTACATTTCCCCTTTGGCAGTGTGCAAAGTACCTTCCTGTACTAAAGACACTAGCATGTAAGTGGTGAAGATTAGGTATAGAGCAGCTCAACCTCCCCATGTTCTAGGAGTTGTGTAGGTACTGCCTTAAGCAATGGGACATTGATACCAGTTTCTGGAGAACAACCTGTAGTCTCCGCAATGACCTGGGTTATTTGGGGGTTCCATTGGGACCCCTCCATTTTGACAACAACTTAAGTATATATAAGCCAATCCTGGTACTGGAAGCTTGATTTGATGATAAAATATGGCTGGTTGCGCCAGGCAGTGGTGGCGCACGCCTTTAATCCCAGCACTTGGGAGGCAGAGGCAGGCAGATCTCTGAGATCAAGGCCAGCCTGGTCTACCGAGTGAGTTCCAGGACAGCCAGGGCTATACAGAGAAACCTTGTCTCGAAGGAAAAAAAAAATGGTTGGTTGGGTCTCTATTTCTTCAGACTGACTTCCTGTATGTCTACATTCTATGAAGAAGATCCTACTGTACTAGATTCCCATATCACCCTTTCATGGCTCTTACTTTACAAGTCTCTCCGGATATTCTCTCCCCCATCTTTCTCTTTCCTTCCCCTCCCCACATGATCCTCCTGTTCTAGTCCCACCCCCATCCCGTTCATAACTACTCTGTCTCCCTGTCTCAGGGAGATCTAGCTGTCTACCCTAGTCTCTTACGCTATACCTCAACTTTGAGGTTATCACTGACTTCATAGCTACAAGCCCTAGCACACTTAAATAAATGTTCCACACAGTCCAGCTGAAAGGGTACATTAGAAAGCTCTCCTCCTCGCTTCCTTACGACTCGTACTGAGAAACCGTGACAGGAGAAACTAGGCAAGATTCTGATAGTCTTTGTTGGGCAAGCCAATCCAGAATTCATGACCTCTTCTCATTCACAGACTGTCTACATCAATGCACTGTTAAGTGATTATATTTATACTTACGTGAGCTTTTATTTAGTGATTTTTAGTGACTCTTCAAGTAACCATGAGCTCCACTTAGGCTACTTTCTAGGTAAGGAGAAAGGCTCATTTATTTCACAGAAAGGGGGGAAAACAAAACAAAAAAAGGAAAACAGAAAAATTAGGTAAACTGAGCATTAAAACAATTTTACAAAGCACATTTGGGGAGCTGGAGAGACAGTTCTTCAGAGGACCCAAGTTCAACTCCTAGCATCCATGATGGGCGAGCTCAGAAACCACCTGTAACTCCAGCTCCAGGGGAATTCAAAGCCCTTTTCTGGCCTCCACAGGCACCCATAGGCATGTGGCACATATTCAGACACAGACAATCTGTATATGAATTAAAAATAAAACTTTTAAAAAGTTAGAAAGCACAGTGACATTTGAAGCCACTGAATAAGGAAATTGTTTTTTTTTTTTTTTAAACCCACTGATATCTTTGTTTCTAACCCATGAAACAAGGGGTGTGACTTAATTAGACTGAGGCTCTGTGGTAGAGAACTTCAACAGTTGAACTTCAATCCTTAGCAATGAAGAAAAACAAAAAACAAAAAACTTCAGCAGTTTTAAACTTCGCCCAATCAGCAGTTAATAGACATACAGTTAAACACACAGGAGGCACAGGCAGGTGGATCTCCGAGTTCAAGGCCAGCCTGGTCTATGGAGCGAGTTCCAGGACAGCCAGGGTTACACAGAGAAAAAACAAAGAACAAAAATCAAAAATGATTCAGTATGGTATTACATGCATATTACCATAAAGAAAAAATATACTTGAATGATTTTACTGTCATATACTGAAAAAATGAGTATCAAGTGTCAGGTAGAATGTTCATAAACAGTACAAGTTATTTATTTATACTACTATGTAGTCGAGTTAGAAACTGTGTAACGTTGAAGCTTGCTACTCCACATCCTGTTTGCTCTAGTGAAAAACAAACATACAACAGGTTTTTTTTCACTGCATTCATTCCTGTTGCTTTATTTGACATGATCTCACGTGTTTAATGACTTCTGACAATTTGTCTTTTTCTTATTCAAATGTATGCATTATTGTCTTGCAGAGTTTCTGTTTTCACAAAATCTTAATACGGTGAGTCCATTTGGGAAACAGTAAACCCATAAAACTAGGTAGATACACGTTGATGAAAGCTTTGTAGAAAAACAGTCAGGGCAGAACACTACACACGAAGCTACTTCAGAAGCCCTGCAACTCCCACACACTGTCATACCTACAGACCATGGGCCTTCAATAAGTGTCAAAGCCTCCCCCCTCCAAAAAAAAACCCCAAATGTTTTAATAAAGGTTCTATTTTTTTCACATACTGACAAATACATTCATGATTTGGGAGACCCAGCCATAAAACAAGATCTCCAGTACAGAATAAATTCTCACTGAGAACTGGAGTAAAAGCAGCATACATGCTAAGCACACATTTTGGGGTGTAGTTCCTTAAACACATTTATTTCTAACTACAGATAATGGCTTGCTAATCCTGTTGAGTATCTTTCCATTCATTTGGTTATTTTAATTTTCAAATAATTACAGCTAATAAAAAGAAAGCTATTTGTTTTCATTAATCTGCTTTCTTAAATTTTCTATTAATATATAGTTGCTGTCTTCTACTAGAGCCTCCAGAATTTCCTGGACATTTTATAGCTTGAAAATACAAAAAGGTTTGTTTATAAAACTCATCATCAGCCAGGCAGTGGTGGCGCACACCTTTAATCCCAGCACTTGGGAGGGAGAGGCAGGTAGATTTCTGAGTTCGAGGCCAGCCTGGTCTACAGAGTGAGTTCCAAAACAGCCAGGACTATATAGAGAAACCTTGTCTCAAAAAAACAAAAAAACTCATAATCATAAAAAAAAATGACAAATTATTTCACTTATTCTTATCACCACAGCTGGAGCTGACAGGTAATGTTTAATAACCATAACAGAGCTCCCATGGTAGCAGAAAGTGCTTCTGTCCTGATGGAAGTCTCAGCATTTCGGCATCTACAGTATAATACTTCTTTTGTGTGTTAACCACTGTTTATTTCTTTTTTTATTTCATTGTTAGTAGTGTTACTAAAATGAGGGTTTGTTCTCAATACTTATAAAATGTACTTTTGCTTTTAAGATAAAATAATTTGGAGTTTCTTTTGATAATTAATGTTAGCTAACAACAAGTGAAATTAACTTTACTTTTATATTTTATATTAACTTTTTTATATTATATATTTTATATTTAACTTCTTTATATTTTGATATATAACTGTTAAAATATCTTAATGGGTTTGATCTTAAGACATAGTTATTTGCAATTATTCTAATTAATAAAAATTATTTTACTTTGAAATTGGCTTCTTTCTGGAGCGTCTATCAGATTTCTGACTTAAGGTTTTTGAAGTTTCATAAAAATTAATTCACTCACAGTGTTAAATTATGATATGCTGAGGCTAAATTATCCAATACTAGACACATGAAACTATGTAAATTCTTAATAAATAACACCAAAATATTGAGTTTCTCAATACACTCCCGACATTTAACTTCCCAGTTCCTAGTATACTGAATAACATACATATCATATCCAAACTGAGAAAACTGAGAAAACACCTCTTTCTTAGCTTTAACATTCTAAGACATTTGGTTTTTCTTCCTCCATTCCTGTTAACGGTATTACGGAAGTTACTCACAGTAAATTCACAGTAAATTCTTTACGAACTAAGAAAATATACCTAATGAAACTATTTTTCACTGCTCTGAGACCAGAAGGAACCGTTACACAGATGAAGTGACTTTGTAAGCAGTGGTGAAGGAACAGGGTCCTCATACAGTCAGCATGTATAATACCACCAGAGGAAGCATCCAGGATGCAGAAAGCCCCTCACAGAGGACAGCAGGTTTCTTAAGTTTTAAATTCCTTTTTATTCAAATGTGTAACATTTCTGTATTTACAAATATAACCAACCACTTTATTATAAACGACAGATCAACTGAAAAAAAGGCAAGCTGACATTCTGATTTCATGTTTCTTTTTTTTTTTTTATGTTTCAAATTTATTACAGTTAAAATCTTAGTCTTTAGAAATCAAGTGTAGCTGGGCAGTGGTGGCGCACGCCTTTAATCCCAGCACTCGGGAGGCAGAGGCAGGTGGATTTCTGAGTTCGAGGCCAGCCTTGTCTACAGCGTGAGTTCCAGGACAACCAGGGCTACACAGAGAAACCCTGTCTCAAAAAAAAAAAAAAGAAAAGAAAAGAAAAAGAAAAAAAGAAAAAGAAAAAAAAAGAAATCAAGTGTATATTTAACTTCTTTTATTAAATTCTAATGTCTTGGCCTCAAATATCTAATTATAGATATGAAAAGAGTATACTCAGATAAAAAAACCCTTCCTCTGTTAAAAGCAGAGAAAAGCCTTTCATGACCTGAGGCCACCTCTATTAAAAAGTTTCTTTTTAAAGTTCAAAACACAATTTTTAAGTAAATCTCTCTCTGCTTTCCATTCTTTAAAACACTGACAGTTTGTCTCTGCCTACTCACAAGGACTGCTGGAGCCCAGGAGTCCAGGACAGCTTCGGCAACATCGTGAGGAGTCCTACCACCCCACTCCTGTCCATTACATGGGAAAGGAAAATGGAGGAGGGAAACAGAAGTAGGAGGAGAGAAGTAATCAATACCAACACTCAGATGAAAGCATACATTTGAGGCCAGCCTGGGCTACAGAGCAAGAGGCCCCCCCCTTAAAAGAGAGGGGAGTGACCAAAAAAAAGAGAAAGAAAGAAAGAGAGAGAGAAAGAGAAGAGAGAAAGAAAAAGAAAAGAGAGAAAGAAAAGAAAAAAGAAAAAAAGAAAGAAAGAGAGCTGGGCAGTGATGGCACGTGCCTTTAACTCCAGCACTCATGAAGGGGGAATCAGAGGCAGGGAGATCTCTGAGTTTGAGGCCTGCCTGGTCTACAGAGCAAGTCCCAGGATAGCCCAGGCTCACAGAGAAAAACCCTCTTGAAAACACAAAAATAAAGGGAGAGTTGGAGATAAAATCTATATTTAAAGAGTTTATGTGCTGATAGGTTTTTTTATTGTTTTTAATTTTCAATCATAACTTAAAATGATAAAGCAGGCCAGAGGCAATAAAAATAAAAATAACCTGAAATATAAGCAGTTTAGACATGAATTAGTTCATATTTCACAATAGTTTGAAAAGATGCTTTGGGAACAAAGAATTCTACTAATTTTAATATTCTTTTCCCAATTCTTCATTTCTACATTCAGCTAGTGTTTACAAAGATTAGAGCTGACTAAGTCTCAGGTATCAGTAAATTATTTGCTTAGTATTTTTAATCTATTACCTTCATATGTCTACTTATACAAAACTAATTTTAATTTGTGCTTCTTTGCAACTGCAATAATGTACCATATGTAATTCCATTTGGTAGGAAAAGGAACAGGATGGGAAGGGAGAAACAGTACTTAACAAACAATAAACTGCAACTTAGCTTCTATATGAAAATCCTGGGAAGATTTTCACTTTTATTGAAATCTTCATTTATCTCTGTTTCATGACAACTGGATTTTCTCAGGGAGAGGGCCTGTGCCAAACCACAATTTTTACAGTGTACGCTTTTTCTTTGGAAGCTCTGCTGATTTCAGAATTAAGAAGAGCTGTCTACAAGGATGCCTATCTTCAGAGGGAAGGGAATTTAGTCTTCTGTCATGTGGCTTCAATCTGCTATGATGATCAAAGGATACAATACTACAGATTGGGTGCAACCTTTCTCCTTTTTTAAAGGTAGCTAACAAAATCTTTTCCACCCCAGTACTAGAGATTGACCCCAGGACTATCTACATACTTGGCAAGCATTTAGTCATTGACAAACACACTGCCTACTCTGCATAAAACAAGGAGCAAAATACAAAGATCTAAGAGGTGGTTTCTGTAGTCTCCAAGAAGATTTACAAATTACTGACACGTAGCAGGAAATGACAAGTGTCCAGAAGCTAGAGTGAGATTACTCCCCATAACTGGAGTTAAGAGAATTTTCAGTGATAACTGGAAAAGAAAAGAAAGGGCAGCCCAAGACTCTCAGTAAAAGAAAATAAAGACAAAAACTGTAAGCAAGGCAGGAAAGATGGTGCAGTTGGTAAAGTACTTATTACACACTCTAAGGACCTGAGTGTGATCCCCAATACCCATGTAAAAAGCTAGGGTGTGTATGTAGCCCCAGACCTGGAGAGGCAGACACAGGAGGATCCCTTGAGCTCTCTAGTTAGCCAACCTTGTCTAACCTAAATTCCAAGTCCCAGCAAGAGATCCTCTCTCAAAAAAACAAGGTACCTGGGCAATGATATCCAAACAATTAGGAACTCCATACACATGTGTTCACACATGAACACATACAGGCAAAAATAAATGTAAGCCTCAGAATATCGTCTAACACAAACCATAAAGGGGTGAGAGGGATTCACAGTTGAGTGTGGGCTCAGAGTTGTAACTCCAACATTTGGGAAGCCAAATCAGTCCTAGGCTCCTACAGAGTAAGGTCAAGGCCAGTCTGAAACTTTAGCAAAATTTTGTCTCAAATTAAAAAATTAAAAATGAGAAGGGACTGGGATATGATTTAGTAGTGTTTTCTGAGCATGTCCAGGGCACGGGGTTTGATGCCTACTATAAGGGGTATAAGTGG
Organism: Grammomys surdaster; assembly: GCF_004785775.1. Classification (NCBI taxonomy): domain Eukaryota; kingdom Metazoa; phylum Chordata; class Mammalia; order Rodentia; family Muridae; genus Grammomys; species Grammomys surdaster. The sequence continues at coordinate 521,852 of NW_021604856.1, forward strand.
AGGAAGGACTGAAGGGAAAATGCTTAAGAATCAAATATAACAAACAGCTTAATAATCAAATATACGAACATTTTTACCTCTGAACCCTATCAATCAGTCTAGCCATCAGAAACTGATGTACAAAGAAATTCTTACACTATACTGGAAAATGAAACAATACCCATACTCATAGAAATCTGTTTCTCTGTAATAGTTAAGATATAATAGAAATATTAATTTTAACCAAAGCTTCAGGATCTCACAATTATCAGTTCCTTTGGGGTATTTATATGGCAGTGTAATTTTGCAGGGTGGTTCCCTGGCATTCTGTTCTCAAGCCCACAAATGTAGCACTAATGTGACCCCTGCAGCTGCAGCTTCCTTCCTGCATTTCAGAAGCTCTGGGTAGCCACACACTTGCAGCTCTGTTTAACTGTACACAAAAGACTGGCAATTGGCCAAGAAGCTTCTGCCACTCCCCGGTATATTGTAAGATTTCCTAAATCAGCTTGTCCATGAACTGATGGACTACCTTAGTAGTCCATACTACTACTACCTTAGTAGACCATAGCAATGTAAAGGAAATTAAATTCCAATGTCTAGTTAACAAAAATGTAAAGCCACTAAAATATGTATCAGATGTTCTTATGAAAATAATTTCATTCCATTAAGCTGATCCTTAACATTTCCTCAAAGACTTACCATTCCCTTAGAATTTTACCAGTAGCAAGAAAACCAACAATAATTTGTTACTGCGTACAGATTCAACTGTATTTACAAAGCTTCCTTTTGAACATCCTCTGCACACTGCTAACTGAAATCAAGAATGAATGTGGTCACCACCTGCACCACACAGAATGACATGACCTATGACTATGATAGGGAGACAGAGACACTCAAAAGTGACCTGAATTTCTCCATCTCTAAATCAAAAATAGTTATAAACACAGAACACATGATTCTATAAACCAAGAAGCTGTACCATTCTTGGTTTAATGGGGCAGAGATTAATGGAGGGCTAGGATGTAAGTGGGGGCAGAGGCTTATTTAAGGCCAGGTTTCAAGCAACAGCAGCAACCGAGCTAGTGCTTAGCTGTTATAAAAAGGAGTACTCCACAATAGCGAGCAACAATAAGTGAACACCGTCTTGTGTGCAAAAATCTCAGCAAACACTAATTTTTACTAAAATCTTCACCTACCTCTAAGCTTCTCTCCCTTCTATCTTTTCCAGGTCTTATCACTAAAAGAGTACATATCTGAATGACTTAAGCCTTTTACAGACGTATTCAATAGTTAAATGTTAACTATGCTAAACCTGTAAAACACTAAAAGATCTGAAAAAGCACTGGTCTAATTTTCTTCCCTTTGCTGGACATCTTCCTACAGACAGTGTGGGAAAGGACTAGCACACCCTTCAACAGAAAATGTGGTTCAGGGATTCCCGGGAAACAGGCAAGGCAACACCTGCCCAGTGCTCAAGAGTCTGAGGTAGGAGCCAGCCTGGGCCAAATAGCAAAACCCTGTCTCAAACTCCTTACCAAAAGCCAATCAACAAACAGGGATATTTGGATTTTAAATACCCATTCCTGCTCAGTGCTGCCTTCATGTAAAAGTCAAGGACTGTTTAGCAGATACATAACTCTAAGGTTCTTCTAAATGCCCCCCTCGATGTCAGCAACCCTTAGAATTGAAAATAAAACGAAAAAATTATTCATCCTCATTTATAATCGGGAAAAAAATTGCTTCACACAAAAGTTAAAACTATAAACATCTCTGCAAATACCACATGGGTAACAAATTGTTGGAACACTGTTTGCAGCCTAAGTAATTTGCTCCTAAACCATCACAAAATAGACAGGACTTTACTACCATTTATATGAGATGGATACATACATTATATTACAAGGAGCCACAAGGATTACAACCTGTAGTTTTTTGGACATAGGATCTAGCTTTGTAGCCCAGGGTGACCTCTAACTCAGAATCTTGCTTAGCCTGCAGAGTGCAAGGAAGACCAGCATACATCACCTGGCACAGCTATCTCCAACCTCAGCTTACAGCGTAGTATACTTTATGGGGGAAAGCCTGAAATGCTGAATCGGAAACACTAAATTCTTGACATTTACCTCTCAGGAAGTAGAAAAGAGATAAGAAAGATTATCAAAACAATCTTTCAAACAAAGAAGCTTAACTCGCAAGAACACATTTGTGAAAACAATACCATTTCCAGAAAATATTAACTTACCAATATGTGCTGTAGCTACTGCAATCCATACACACTGTATGCTGGGCTTTCTCCTGCTTTTCTGATCTCTTATGGTTGAGTAAGGGTATCTGTGCATCTTCATAATGTTTTTTTGCATGGCCATTCACATACCTTACAAAGCCAAGTGAAATTATTATTTTAATTTAAATACAGGTTTGGAAAGTAGTCAAAGATGATAAAATTGTTAACCAAATAAAATGAGAACTCTGGGGAAAAAAAGTTAATCACCTGGTAATATATTAAGCTAAATACTTAAGGTATACTCAAATTTGCAACTCAATACTACAGTCAGAATTTAGTTACATCTAGATTAGGATCAAGCAAGAGAAGGCATTACCGACCCAAACTGGTTTCAGTGCTATTTATACTATCTTCTATGCTGATGTTGCCCCTATATTTTCTTTTTTTTAAGGGTTTTCTCAAACTGCTAACTTCCAGTTTGAGTTATTATTTAAAAATATAAAAATAAAAACTGTACACTAAATTAATCAACCTCCTTCCACAGTGCCATGTGCTGAAGCTGTAGCTACAATGTGAAAGTCAGACAGTGTAAGCAGGGCAATCTGTGTTCTCCTGGATATTCACATTTTTCCTCTCAGCTGGGCAGTGGTGGCGCACGCCTTTAATCCCAGCACTTGGGAGGCAAAGGCAGGCGGATTTCTGAGTTCGAGGCCAGCCTGGTCTACAGAGTGAGTTCCAGGACAGCCAGGGCTACACAGAGAAACCCTGTCTCGAAAAACAAAAAAACAAAAAACAAAAGCAAAAGCAGATTTTTCCTCTCAATGCCTCATCACCAACACACATGGAAATGCATTTGTGGAGAACAATCCAAACAAAACACAAATCACCTTGAGTTTAGAAAAGCTGCAATTTGTCCATTTGAACAAACATAGCCAGTGATTGGTTATATTCCTACCGATTTTATAACTTTCCAACTCATGTTTAATAAACCATGTTTTATTACATTTATTTATGTGGGAGTGAGGGGCTGTCCATAACACGGTACACAAGTAGAAGCCAGAAGATGCTCCATGGGAGTAGGTCCCCTCTCTTCTGTAGTCCATCCAGAAGGATCAGACTTGGCTGCAAGTGCCTTCACCTGCTGAGCCATCATGCAAGCCCTAATAGATCATTTTACTGTAGCAGGGAAACTGAAACCAAACTAAGTATCTATGCACCCTCATTTATTCACACGTTACCTAAAGACTATGGAATGCTGTCCCTGGCCTCTATAAGAAACCCCTTAGAACACAAAACATCCCAGCTCCTTTACAACAACCAGTCTGCAAAACGTGGGAATTACCTAAAAATTCAACTGGTAAAAACACAAATGCTGCATCAAAAGAACAGACTTAGAGAGCAGGAAGTTTCATCTCAAGGAGCAGTAGTTAATCAAGAAGCTGCACTTACCTTGGAGAAGAAGGAACGGCAGTGTGTTGTCAGCTCAAGTCCAGCCTCCACATCCCAGAAAAATTTACACCCTTAACCTCAATTCAGAATTCAATCATTTTTTCTTATACCTTTTTCCCATGAACTTTAAAACCAAGAATCCTCTGTCTCCCAAAGTAGATTGAGTTTTAAAATAAAATAACAAGGGTATGTGCTTAAAACTAGCCTTTCAAATCACACACTAGTTTATGATCACAATGAGTTATTAGTATTTCTGTTTTCTCATCTGTGAATTAAGGTACATGTATCACATTGTTGGGCATTTAAACTAAATAATCCAAAATGAGTATGTATGGTTATTTCATTAGCATCTTTCCCCAGTATTTAACTACTATTTATTCAGAGTCCAAATAACAAGCCAATTGCTTAGAGTGGGCGCATGAAGCACTACTTACACAGTGTTGCCATTAGGAAGCCCCTGCAGTTTAACTGAAGGCAAACTAACCTACATATGCTCAGTGACTACCTTCAACTTCCGTCATTTTAGCACACAGTATGAAGAGTGCCTTCACAATAGCAATAATGAACAGTATAACTACCTCAGGGCTTTGGAAACTGATCATCTTTAGACAGTACACACAAAGATCTCCAGCTAAAATACTGTAGTTTCCAAATGTCCCCTATATTTAAATTGTTCCTGTGTAGCTGAGAACAAAGGACAATGACACTTGTGTATGGAGATGGCATGGTCAAGCCCAATATATTAACTTGAAATTTTGATAAAAGAAATAAAACTAAATCCCTATAAAGGTCAGTGATAAAAGTGTAATTATTGATGAATAACATTAACAATGTTTTGGCTAGTACTCAAACACACTAGTCAAAAGTTAACAGTATTTCTCTCAGTTTTAGATTTTAACTGCACAATTTTAACTATTGTAACTAACTTTAACTATTACACGAAGAGCTAGCTTACCATGTATGCTACAGACCCCAATAACAATCTCAAAAATTTAAAAACTAAGTAGGATGGTGTTGTAAAAACAGTAGAATGTTTCTCTCAGATCTGTTGATACACCATTTTTTTGAAACACTAAATTGAAAAAAATATTCATTTAAGAGTTCCCTGTAGAGAAATAGTCTCAAGTTACTGAAAAATCAGTATTTTTGACAACAGCTACTAGAATTACATAATGCCAAAATCATAAGCATGCTGCTCTCAGTATCTATTTAATCTGCTTAATCATAGTTCTCTGACAGTCTCTTCAATTCCTGAACTTGAATTTACCCTTAATCACAAAGAATCCACCTTCAGAGCCTAGAAATTTTAAACTTACTTTCCCAAAGCCCAGAGAATTGTTTGTTGCTTCCTATTTGTCAAAAACACTTGTCTCCCCCAGTTTTGTTGTTTGTTTGTTTGTTTGTTTCCCTTCTCCTCAAAAATGTCCTGGACTTTCTTCTGCCACATGACCTTTAACATTTAGATATAAAGCACCCTATGACATCTGGAGGAGCCACATGCCCCTTACTGCCTCTCAAAGCTAGGAGAGGCATCTAACTCTTCAATGCAGAATTTAAGTACTTCTACTTTTCTTTTTAAAAAATTATCTGTACAGAGTATTTTCAGGCTCCTTAGATCCTAGAGATTTTGAAACCACAGCAGCCATAATTAAGATACACAGCATTTTCCAAAAGTACTCTTAAGTGTGCATGAGACAGACATTTAATTCTAATACTCCAATTCCAATGTGCAATATCAAGGTAACTGAACAACAAAAATGCTTTTTCCATGTAGTGAGAATTTAAAGTAACAATGGGAAAATATTCCAAATAAATACAATGTAGACTTAAATCTCTTAAATTTAGCCAATATGTGACTACTAAAAGAAATTCAATGTATATCATCTCTTCCTCCTCTTTTTGATTGGGTTTGGTTTGCTATAGCTTTTGAGAGATCCCATTCTTTAGTCCAGGCTGTACTAGAATTTACACAGGCTAGCCTTGAACTCACAGCAATCCTCCTCCTGCATGTTAGAGTTGAGGGTGTGAAAACACCATGGCCAGCTCTCAACAGTAGATGATTTCTAACTATCCTTGAGTTATCTTAGAACTAAGTATTGATAGATCTAAGTAACGGCATTTTGAAGCCAAAAATTGGGAAGAACTGCTGAGGACTGAAACAGGAGCTACATGAAAACCAAGACATTTGTTGTTTCAGTTTGGTTTGGATTTGAGGCAGGGTCTCATGTAAGCCAGGCTGGCCTATAACTCAGGCTGATCATAACCAAGGATGATCTTAAACTTCCAGTCCTCCTGCCTCTACCTCCTGAGAGCTGGGAACTCAAGCACAACTATCACACTTTTAAGTTTTGTGCAATGCTGAGAACAGAACCCAGGGCTTTCTGCATACCAGGGAAGTACTCTACCAACTGAGCCACAATCCCAGACACAGAAGGCACAATATTTTAATTGAGTAATGAAATATTTGGTATATCTCAGACAGGAATAAATAACTACACAGAGAAATAATGTTCAAAAGTAATTCCATTATCTGTAAGTATTTACATTTTGAGTCAGTTAAGGAAGTAGACTGGGCAGATAGCAAGTGAGACAAAAATCACTTCATGCTGATACTGCTGAAGTAATGAAAACACAGGATTCAACTATACTACTCTCAAGTGGACTTAAAGCCACTACTAAAATGATTTTTAAAAATGACCAGTTGCTAAACTTTTGCTTCAAGATTTAAAAGTTTCCTTGTTTCATTTTCCCAACCAAATATTACTAGTAGGTTGCCTTAATCACCAAATTTCAATTCTACATAGCAGCATAAAAGGATTTCCCCTAGAGTTTCCCTTGTTGTATCAGACAAGTATTCAACCTGAAAGCACCACAAAGAAAGGCATGCTATGATTAATAGAAGTAAGATTAACAAAAGTATAGCATTCTATGATTAAGAAAAAGTATTAAATACACTTTAATATAAAATTTTTGGGCAAACTTTTAAAGCAAGTAGGTAATGAATAATAAGTATGTCACATACCTTCCACAGTGGACAACTGAACAAGTCAAACAGACCCAGGGGCTTTTGTTGGACCTGCACACTAATAAAAAGAAAAATACAACATAGCATTTGGATCGTGTTATTTCCCATTCCTCTCCCCCAATTTCTAATTGTACCTTGTGATTCCATTATAAATCCCACAGCTGCACAAGTGCTTAACGACTGCTAACACTGTCCACCTAAAGCTGTATCAAAAAGAACTTAAATGCATGCCCGCAGTGTGGTGTGTCCTAACTGACTAATTCAAATAGCCTAGCTATAAATTAAACTTACCTAATGTGTTCCCTTTATTACTTACTCTTTTTTGAAGTCAACAGGTTAATAAACTGGTTTCCCATTAAAAACATTTGGATTTTTTTTCTCTTTAAGTATCTTTTAATCACATATTTTTACCATTCAGGTAATAATACACAACTATAAATAGCAAATCTTCCTTTACTTAGTTAGAGTTATAACCTAAAGTCACAGTTAGGATAATCCTAGTTTTCTAAAGGCATTTTCTAATACAATAAGTGAAATGCACAGAATTCTTGATGATGCTGTCAGCAGGCCAATTATTTTAAGAATTACAGCTGAGCCAAGCAAGAGTAGGTAATGGAAACTTTTAAAAACTGTTGATTACATTTTTTGTTATTGGACTGTTATGACTCAGTGATAGGACATTTGCCTAACATGTAGAGAGTCCCTATGTTCAATTCCTAGCAACTCATTTAAAAAAAAATTGTCATTTCCTTATTCAATTACCCAAAAGTCCAATATGTAATAATATAAATTTAACTCTCAATCATTTTAAGAATAGAACAGGTCGTTACATGAAAATGTACTTCATATAAGACCTTATTATGAAAGGAAGCTTCAATTTACTGATAGGTGAGTTTTAGAAGTGTAACCATGAGATAAACACATTTCCCACAGGAGCAGAACATTTTCCAGACTCTTCTATGAGTAGAAGCTAGGGCATGTGCACATGCGCACACCACATAATCAGAGTCTATACAGAAAAACATAAAAATATTAGACCAAAGCGATTTTTAAGCTAATGTCCAAGAGAGGTGAGAAGACCAAAGTGTTGTGGACAGTCACAGAGTTAAAGCTGAGAACTTACGAGAACTCTTTAATACTCCTGTAATCAGTACACTTCAAGGTGCTGTCAAAGTAAAAGAACCTTACATACAGTGTATTTCGTATATGCTTACACCTCACTGCACAGCAGGCTTAGGTGACATCTGAAAATCAGATTCTTATGTATCACTCAGATTATAAAGCTTCATCAAACTGTAGCACACTGATCCACCCACCCCTTCAACAAAACACTCCACTTTCCTTGTATTGTCCTAGGCCTAGTCCCAAGCTGTCCTCCCAGCCCTTAGATAACATTCTGAATGAGAGGACAGCACTGGGAAGCCCCTTTCACTCTCTGCCTCTTCAGCCACCTTTCTGTGTCCCTGTTTTCACCTCAGACTCAAGCTCAAGTAGGACAGTTCGTGTGTCCTGGAATGAAGAATCTTGCTGTTCTCCTGAGGTAGCCAGACTCAAGATGCTATAAGCAGTAACACACATCAGGAAAGGCAAATGGACACAAAGGTTCCAGCCTCTACCATGAATTAGACTCAGACCTTCAAACTAGAAGAAACTTTTTCCTTAGAATTCAGAAAGGTGCTGGGTGGCAGTGGCACACGCCTTTACTCTCAGCACTCCAGAGGCAGAGGCAGGTAGATCTCTGAATTGCAGACCAACACGGTCTATGGAGCTAGTTCCAGGACAGCCAAGGCTACACGGCAAAATCCTGTCTCAAAAAAACTCACAAAAAAAAAAAAAACCAGTGAGACCAGGATGCCCAGATTCTAGCTCTGCTCTCCATCATTACCAGAGACAGGAGTGAGCCCGCCATGACTCTTCTGTCTTCACCGTAAAATGGAGAGTAGCTGACTAACGCAAATCATAAACTTCTAAGAGTGGGCTATAACTAGGGGGAAGAGCACTCGCATCGTTCTCCTTCATATAAAAAGTGTCCAGTTCTTTCTACCTAATTTTCTTAAAAAGCTTAAACAAGGACTGGAGAGATGGGTCAGCAGGTAAGAGCATGTGCTGCTCTTGCAGAGGACATGAATTAAGTTCCCAACACCCACATGGCACCTCATAACCACATATAACCCCAGTTGTAGGAGATCCAACACTCTATTCTGGCTTCCAAGAGCACCAGGCACACACGGTCTCCAGCATTTAGGCAAAACACACTAAATAAACATAAATAAATCTTTCTTTAAAAGAAAGATTAGTGTTAACCTAAGGGGAAGAGGTTTAACCAAAGAATAAATGCTAGCATAGTACAATTTTCTAAGCCTAATGGTTTTCAGACGATGTTCTGCCTTCCATCACCTGAGAGGCAAGCACTCTACTACACTGTCAGTAACAGTGTCTCATTACAGCAGGAGAAAGAGTGTGGGGGATGGGAGTGAGACGTACTCAGAATCACCAAACTACCACAGGCAAACACTACTGTAGCAAGGGACACAGAGCTTTACTACCCTCCACCCCACCCCAACCCACACACAATCTTAAACCTGTGACAGTCAAAAATTTCAGCACTCCAAACAATATTCTTCTTTAAAAGAAAGTTCATATATTTAGCTACTATTTCTGTAGCACACACTGTTGTTACGCTAGGAACTATTACAACTTTCATGACTATCACTTCATTTAACCCTTAGAGTCCCAGGAGATATGAACTATATTCAGCTTGTCTTAAACATTAGGAAAGGAAGCACAGAGAAATTCTGTATTTTGTTAATTTGCTAAGAGACAGCTGGAACTCCAGTTCACATGGTCTTTGAAGGCACAGACTAGCACTAAGCAGTAAGTCTATCACATGCTACTTTTCAGGATCTTGCTACTTAGCCCATGCTGGCCCCAAATTCTCAATTCTCTTGACTCACCCTCCAAAGTACCCAAATTAGAAGCTTAAGGCCACTAGGAAGGCCTTTTTGTTTGTTTGTTGACTCTGTTTTGTGTTTGTAAGTATTAACTCACTGTGCTGTTTAAATTGGTCTGGAACACCTCGGCTTATTCCCCTACATCAGTCTCCTGAATAGCTGGCATGTATCACATATGCCAATGGACCACATCACTTGGCTTCACTTCTGTTTTTAAAAGATACTTTACCATATGCTTCTGTGTCTGTACTTGCAAAGAAATTGTTTTAAAGTCTTTAAAAACAGTTATGTGGGCTGGAGAGATGGCTCAGTGGTTAAGAGCACTGACTGCTCTTCCAGAGGTCCTGAGTTCAAATCCCAGCAACCACATGGTGGCTCACAACCATCCATAGTGAGATTGGATGCCCTCTTCTGGTGTGTCGGAAGACAGCTACAGTGTACCCATAATAAAATAAATAAATAAATCTTTAAAAAAAAACAGTTATGTAAAAAGAATGGTATGGGAAAGCTGGGTGTGGGGGTATACACCTTTAATTCCAGCACTGCTGGAAACAGAGGCAGTCAGATCTCTGGGAGTTCTAGGCCAACTTTGTCTACAGAATGAGTTCCAAGACAGCCAAGACTATGCAGAGAAACCTTGTCTCAAAAACAACCCCCCACCCCCACCCCGCAAAATAGTATGGGGAATGGAGGCATATGAACCTACTCTCACTTTCAACTATACTGTCTGTAGTGTTTCAAAATACATTATTTCTCTCACAATAACAATTAAATTTGATGTTCTAAATTTAAAGATATTGGCGCTATAAATTTATACTAGAAGACTTATAATTTTAAACATCAGTGCTAAATTAAATAAAAAACTAAATATTATAAAAATGCATAAAAATATAATCAAAATATTTTGATTAATATTATAGTATGTGTACACATTCCACATAAGATCCAACAGTAAGAGTATTTTCTGGGCAGGAGAGATGGCTTAGCGGTTAAGAGCACTGACTGCTCCTGAGTTCAATTCCCAGCAACCACATGGTGACTCACAACCATCTGTAGTGGGATCTGATGCCCTCTTCTGGTGTGTCTGAAGAGAACAATGGTGTACTCATATACATTAAATAAATAAATAAATAAATAAATAAATAAATAAATAAATAAATAAATAAATCTTTTTTAAAAAATGGGCTGGAGATGGCTCAGTGGTTAAGAACACTGACTGCTCTTCCAAAGGTCCTGAGTTTAATTCCCGGCAACCACACTGTCACTCACAACCATCAGTAATGGGATTTGATGCCCTCTTCTGGTGTGTCTGTAGACAGCAACAATGTGCTCACATATATAAAATAAATAGATAAAACTTTTTAAAAAAAACATTTTTTAAAAAAGTACTTTTCCTCTTGAAATTTAATCGGCTGGCACCATTCATCATAAAGGTTCTATAAATATAAGTAGAAACACGAGATGAACCTACTCTCCCTGAAATTAAGAGGAAGTCATGTGATCCTTTATAAGTATTGTTCTTACACAGAGCAATGGGACGCAGCTGGGCCCTGAAGGGTGAGCCAGGGAAGACTGTAAGGACTAGGCAGAGATCGAATCAGGGAGAAGCCCACGTGTGAATACCAAAGTCCAAGTGTGTAGATGTGCCAGACAAAGCCTCAAGGAAAGATGGCAGAACCAAGAGTTTACAGTGGAGGCATGTAAGAGAGCTATGAAGCACAACTCACTCTTCTCCTTGAAAACCTTTTCCACTCTTCTCTTTACCTCTATCTTTTTCTTCTTCTAGGCTAGCAATCAGCCTCTCTTGATTCATTCATTAGATGAGTAAATTATCTGTTGTGAAGTCAGGTAAAGCATTTTTCATAACTGTTTTCCCTTTCTGCTTAATTGCTCTGTGGTTGTTCCCACTAAGAGTTCTCCCTTCTCCTTCCTTGACTCTGTGACCACTCTGGGCACCTGATATGACAGTAGTGACTACATGTAAATTCAAGCCTTATGAAACTCAACACTTCCCCTTGCTTCTGTTTGGAAGGCTTGCTCAAGGGGAGGTCAGTTACCATGTGAGAAGTCTGACTACTCCGAAACATCCTGAAGAGATCACAGGAAAGGACATCATAGGAGCATAGGGAAGCAACAGTTTATACAGAGACATGTAAGTTAAGATGTTCTAGCTACAGATATGCTACCTGATGAAATCCTAGACAAGTTCTTTCTGACCTACAAAATTGTAAATTCAAAGCACACAGTTATTTTGAAATCCTGGGATACAGTGACAGTCCCCCAGAATGAAACATTTTCCCATCTGCCAAGCAGCTCAGGAGCATTACTGGCACTCTTTAGTTAAGTGAGCAAGGGAATTTTAATGGATTCCACCTAACAAGAATTGAAACTGTCCAAAGGCTCAACTACCTTTCTACAGAAAAGGGAGTGAAGGCTAAGACATGGCAATCTACCTTGAACTAAGCTGCTTTACACTAGGGAATCTTTCTGTACTGAGCAGTATTCTAGAAACTCAAAAGCTCAGATCTATGTATGTTCCCAGCCCCTAAGCTGAGTAACTCTTTCCTGAGTATACACATCACTTCTAATGTCTCTCTGTATTACATTAACAAACAGAACAAGCCGGGCTGTGGTGGCACATGCCTTTAATCCCAGCACTTGGGAGGCAGAGGCAGGTGGATTTCTGAGTTCGAGGCCAGCCTGGTCTACAGAGTGAGTTCCAGGACAGCCAGGGCTACACAGAGAAACCCTGTCTCGAAAAACCAAAAAAAATAAAATAAAATAAAACCAAAAAACCTCAGTAGCAAATAGTAGGTCAAATCTTCAAAAGTTCCAAAGCACTATTCCTCTAGAATACCCTCCCCGTCATGCATGAAGATTCTTTAAGAATCTTAGGCAATTACACGATGCCCTTTTCTCCTCATGAAAAGCTACAAAGCCTATGCTTCAATCCTCTTGCCTCTGGATTATGTTACACGATAACTATTCCGAGAAACCTCAGACTGTACTAAAGGTTCTTGGAAATCTCTGAATAATTTTAAGAGTTGACGATATCTATACCGTCTGTTTCTAATTCTGACTTCACCTCAAGAGTTATGATATGGGCTGGAGAGATGGCTCAGTGGTTAAGAGCACTGACTGCACTTCCAGAGGTCCTGAGTTCAAATCCCAGCAACCACATGGTGGCTCACAACCATCTGTAATGAGATCTGATGCCCTCTTCTGGTGTGTCTGAAGACAGCTACAGTGTATTCATATATAATAAATTAATTTAAAAAAAAAAGAGTTATGATATTGTAACTTGATTCCCACCATACCCAGCAATGCCTGATACCAGACTTCCCCAGTATTAGGAGCCCACATCCTAACCAGAACCCCCAAGATTTCTGAGGAAGTATTGGATTTTTCTCTTAAAATTCTTACCAGGAGACACAGTAGTCTAAACTTTTGCTTACATTGTTTGAACAAGGCAAAAGCTTTGATCAGTGATCCCCAACCCTACCAAAAGAATCTTTCCTTTTTATATAAAAGTATATGGAATAAAATAGGTCGCCTTCACAGGAACATAATTGCTACTTTGTAGACTGCAAGCAAACATGCTAGAGTCTTAAGACTTACGATCCAAATATGGACGTTAGAGCCCACAAGCCACCATTTTTTAATTCTATTGTGCTTTAACCTACAACAGTTGGTTCCAGAGCCTGCTTCTTCACCACTCGATGGGACATAGCTACTTCATATTAGTATGTTAAGGACATCATAAGAAACATGAATCATACAGCAAAGAATTTTTTTTAAGCCTCAGTTTCTTCTACCTGAAAAATATATTGAAAAGAATAAACGACTGTCAGGAATTAATGCCAGAGTCTATTACATACACTGCAATAAACATGTTCACACATACAAGAGATGAAAAAAGAAATTTAGCTTACACTCTTTAAAAGAATCACAGTTGTAGCCAGGTACACGCCCTTAGTACCAGCACTCAAAAGGCAGAGATAGGTGGGTTTAAGGCTAGTTTAGTCTACAAGTGAGTTCTAGGACAACCAAGGCCACATACACAGAGAGAAACCTTGTCTTGAAAACAAAATTTTTAAAAATTGCATCTGAAAACATATTTTCACAAATTTCTAACACATAGATAGCATTACCCAACAAAAAACTCCCTATGCCTGACCTAAACTAAATTATATTCAAAGCCACACTGAATGAAATAAAATATATGACTAATAAGGTTTATTCCAAAATTGGCACAACTGTTAAAGCTACCTTAGTGTTATAATTAAAATCAGGTATGTCTAGCATAATACTTTAGGAAAATAAAATACATCTAGAAGCACGTTTTGAGAGATAATATAAAGAGGTTTAAACACCTTAATAAGATGCTAATCAGATAAAACATTCAAGTGCTGAGGCTGGAGAGAAGGCTCAGCTGGTAAGAGCACTTGCTGCTGCTCTTGCAGAGGACAGGGTTTTGTTCCCAGCATCCACATGGTGGTTCATAACCATCCCTAACTCTAGTTCTAGGGATCCAACACCCTCTCCTGGCACCAGGCATGCATGTGCTGTACAACATGCATACAGGTAACCATTCATATGTTACCTGTGAATATGTAAAGGCTGAAGGAACTCAAGTACCAGAACCAGTGAAATACAGCAAACTCAAGAAGCATGTGGAACAGACACTAGATCTTGGTTCACCAATCTAATCCACTGAAATATACCTTTGTATCTATGCTGGTTTTGATGTGGGATGTGTGTAGGGGGGTATGCACCCACCATGTTCACTTGGGTATGTAGGTCTCTATGATTTTTTTAAAGATTTGTGTGGGAACATATATGTGCAGCAAGTTACACTCCCCACATGTGTGAGGGACCCCACAGTGATCAGAAGAGAGTACCCAATAGCCTAAACCTGGAATTACAGACAGTAGTGTTCCCTAACATTAGTGCTGGGAATCAAATCCCAGTTCTCTGGAAGAGCAGGAAGCACTCTTAACCACTAAGCCATGTCTCCAGCCCTTTCATCTCATTTTTTAAATATAGAGTCTCCACTGAACCTAGAGCTAACCAATTTAGTAAAGGTGGTTAGCCGGTGAGCACCATGGATTTAATTTGCCTTGGGCCTACCCCAGCTCCTCAATACTGAACTTCAGATTAGCATAGCCACACACAACTTTTACATGGGTACTGAACTCAGAGCCTCATGATTGTGTGACAGGTATCTTGCATTCTGAGCCATCTCCCCAGCCTGGTAACTATTCTTCTTAATCCACTGTTAATACACATTATCAATATACCAACAAATGGAAATGTCAAAGTTCAGACTAAAAAATATAAAATCTGTTCGTTTCTTGTTTGAGACGGGGTCTTCCGGCAGGCCTCTTAACTCAGACCTCCTGCATTAGCCTTTCTATGGGCTAAAACTGGAAGCATGAGCTGCCATACCCAGCTTCTTTTTTAAAAAATACACACACACACACACACACACACACACACATACACATACATATACATATATATATATATACTGTCACTATCTTCAGACAGACCAGAAGAAGGCATGGGATCCCACTATAGATGGTTGTGAGCCACCATGTAGTGTCTGGGGATTGAACTCAGGACCTCTGGAAGAGCAGTCAGTGCTCTTAACCACTGAGCCATCTCTCCAGCCCTACACCCAGCTTCTGAATATGATCTGCTCTATATTTTAACATCTATTAGAGGCTATAGATCAAGTCCTTTTTTGGGCAGAAGCTTTAATTTCTACCCTAGTCAGTCCAGTTTTTCCTTATCCAGCTTATCATCTCCTTTAAGAGCAACTTCCTTAGAGGCATTAGCTACTTGACACTGTGTTCTGACCCACCTTCAAGCCTTTCCCATGTCAGGGCATACACAGAAAACTGTAATATATATATATGTATATGTATATGGTTCATACACAGAAGCTAAAGACTTCTCAGAGGCAAAGGTGATCTGCTTTGGCAGCTCTGGCCACCCTAAGTCAAGCTCATCTACCTCAGCATATATACGTAGCCCACTTATGTCAGTCCCAGTGAGAAGCTATGCTACTAATCTTGCACGGATAACTAGCAATGCAGCAGGTTTCCCTCCTATTTCACTGCACGTGAGTCAGAAGGAGACCTGAGGTCATCGGTTACCTCAGAGGACTGGGGCATTTCTCAAAATCTAAGACACCATGCCCTTGAGGATCTGCATCACTTCTACAAGTTGAAATCTATTAGTAGCCTATGCAGAACTGTCTTGTACTACAGCCACCCTGTAATCCTAAAGACACACCAGGTAACAGGCAAAACAGAGGAATCTAATGTGAATTAAAAGAAGTCTCAGCAAATGGCTGGCACTCAGCGGTCTGGTAGGGTGAAACAGCACTGAGAAGAATGTGTGTTAGGAACAGTCTACTGCTCAACATGAACCTTGACCCAAACCAAACCAGATGAGTAGTTATTTCTTAACTAAGAATGTTCCCAAGGCAACTTGCAACTGCTTTCAAGGCTTTCCAGTCAGAAAATAATTTCAACAAAGCATTTCAATAGCCTTGACTATTTTATTTAGTAAAACCACAGGAAATGAAAACAGGATATGCAAACACCTTTCTATTATTATAAAATCTTGTATACAGTACTACTCACACAAAGAGTTAAATGCTTATTCATCCCAAGCTACCTAATGGTAATAGTAACAACTTTGTGTACAAAGCTGCTAGTCTGTAGCATTATTATTAACTGCAAAATACTCTAAACAACCTACATTTTCACACATGGAAGAGCAGCTGCAATTCACTGTGACACACTCACAAATGGAATACATTATAAAGTGACAGATGAATAGACAGACAGATGAGCAAACAGACAAACAGATGAATGATAGCGGAATGAAGAGAACAAAGAAAATAGGGAATGAGACCCAGGAAATGGCTCAGCCAAGTAAAATGCTTTCCTCTGAAGCATTAGAGTCTGAATTTTAACACCAGAACCGACATTTTACAATGCTGGGCATGACCAGATGGTGGCGGTACACACTTTTAATCCCTACACTAGGTAGGCAGAGGCAGGTGGATCTCTTGAGTTTGAGGCCAGCCTGGTCTACAGAGCTAGTTCTAGGGCAGCCACTGCTACAAAAAGAAATCTGTCCTGAAAAAACAAACAAATAAAAACAACAACAACAACAAAAGCAGTAGCAGCAGCTGGGAATGATGAAGTCTGCTTGTAATCTTGGCACTGGGGAGATGGAGGCAGAAATAGGAGGTCTCTGGAACTCACTGGTCAGCCAGTCCAGCTGAATCATTGAGCTCCAAGTTCAATGAAAGATCGTGTCTCACAAAATAAGGTGGTGGGCTGCCAAAACTGTTGAGCAGGTTTAACCTGATATCTAAATTCAATCCCTGGAACCCATAAAGGAAGAAGAAAACCGATCCCTAAAAGTTATTCAGTGACCTACAGAAAAAATAACAAATAATGTAAAATATAAGGTGGGAAGTATTAGAAGAAAACACCTAACATTGACCTGTAGCCTCCACACACAGAAAAGCACAAATACAACACACACACACACACACAAAAGAAAAAATTTTTTCTACAAACATGGACTGATGATATACAAGATACAAGATTATAAAAAAAAATACAGATAGTATATACAGTTTGCTGGCTCACCCAGCTGACGATTCTTAATTAGAATAGCTTTTTGTAAATTTTAACCTTGTTACAATGTTAATGGTCTAGGTACTCAAACTATGAAATAAAAGCTGTAAAGATCATGTGGAAGATCTAAAACAAAAACCAAACACACACAAATGAGCCTATCTATATTGCAATTAAGTGCATGGAAGGGGAGGGGTGACTAACTCCAACTTTGAGCACACTGCTTTACGTATTGCTCATGTACAGACAAAATCAACCATGAGTAACTGCTGAACTCTAATTACCAGAATAACTTTTGCAATGGTATTGTCTAGTAATTCCAGAACTACTTTCTCTGATTATAGAATTAAGCAAGTGAGTATACATGCTATAGGCGATGAGAACCAGATTCTTAGTATTGAACATATGCAGCAAATATCGAACAGACAGGGGTCAGCCTGTAGTGTTGAAAGGAATCATGGATGCCAATGGGAACTCATTCATACAAATACAAACATATACACCAACAGTGGTAGACATACCTATTCTTACTTCTTAGATCTTTCTGCCGAGAGATCTTAGTTTATAAACATTACTCCCAACCAAAACAAATAAGGGCTTCTATTAGGAATGACTGATATCAAGGCTGGTGTAAGCTGGACACAAAGCATGCACGGAACATCTTGTGGTAGTAGAAAAAAAAGGTCCAAAAGAATATCTCCAAATTACAGATTAAGAAGGCTCCTAATGGCCAAATCTAAGACAAGGTGTGTTTCAAAATAAATAATGGTAAAGGTATCACCAAATAAATGAAAATCTGTGTCTGTGCTAAGACGTGTAAGCAAATGCATAACCAAGTAAGGGGAAAAGGAAAACTCTTCCTTACAGAATACCAATACATGTAGAAGAAGCATTAGCTAGAAAACCACCATCTTGAGACCACCCTAGAGATAAGTAAAGTCAAGAACAATTAATGAGGGCTGGTGAGATGGCTCAGCAGTTAAAAGCACTGACTGCTCTTCTAAAGGTCATGAGTTCAAATCCCAGCAACCACACGGTGGCTCACAACCATCTGCAATGAGATCTGATGTCCTCATATGGGTGTCTGGAGACAGCTACAGTATATTTACATATGATAGATAGATAGATAGATAGACAGATAGACAGACAGACAGATAGATAGATAGATAGATAGATGATAGATAGATAGATAGATAAAAATAGAACAATTAATGAGCCAGACATGTAGCACATACACATAATACCAAGGACTGATTTTATATATAAATGTCTAAAGTTTAACAATCTAAAACAGACAATGATTAAGGAAAAATAAGTGTTGAAAAAGAAAGAAAAATTAGCCACTACATTAACCAAAATTTGTTATCTAATTATGTTAGAAAGTAAAGATAGGCATCAGCAGGGTAAATAATGAAAGTGAGTAAGGAATAAAGCCTCAAACTGATAAATTTATAACTGTGCTCTGACAAGTCCTCAGGTAATTATGAGAGCATTCGCAGTAAGGAGATCTAGAAAATAGCTGTAGGCCTGAGAGTAGAGAAGGAAACTGCTTTTCTATTCAAAGATATTTGTTTATATATAACAACTATGAATATATGCATTACTTTTCTGAAAACATGAATTTTTTTAGTTTATAAACGAGTGCTTTGCTGTGTGTACATCTACATTCCAAGAAGGGGCATCAGATCCCTTTACAGATGGTTGGGAGCCACCATGTGGGTGCTGGGAATTGAAGTCAGGACCTCTGGAAGAGCAGCCAGTGCTCTTAGCCACTGAGCCATCTCTCCAGCCCCGTGAATTAATTTTTAAGGGGTAAAATAGTGATATCAACTCATGGACTTGCCAAATCATATTTTAATTTAAAAAATTGTTGGAATGCTTGTCTACTGTGTACAAGAGCCTGAGTCAGATCCCAACCACTGTAGGGAAAGGATGGAGGCAGGGCACTAAAACCTATTACAAAGCATAAAATTTAAATAGCAGTTCATCATTTGGGACCAGGCCACCTACTCAATTCCTATTACTTTTACACTAATTTGTCCTTCTCTACTACAGGAAATGTAATTTCAAAGCTGGCCAAACTTATCATCTATATGTTAACAGATCCAGATACCTACAGAGCTGGAAAAGAGAGGGCATCTGGTCATAGTGACTATTACACATCAAGCAAACTGATCTTTAAGGCTCATTGCCCAGATGGCTCAAGTACTGTACTCTATTTTTAACAGGGCATCTAAAATCAGTTTCAACATCACATAAAATAAAATAATGTATGAAACCACATTTTCAAAACTGTAATATACTAAACATTCCTGTTGTTATTCCCTCTATGACAAACTCAGACTTGTTCAGTCCTATTCTGGGAAACAAAAATCTCTCAGGAAATAATAATCTGCCAGTCTTCAACTTAAATCCTGCCCTGTGTCTCTATCTAAATGGAAACCAATAACCATTAGAGCCACAGCAGATCATCAAGTCACAATCAGAATAGGACACTTTCCTGTCTGGGAAACCAGACACAAGTAGCAACATAAAAATTACTAAGAGTTTAGCATTGTTTCAAAAATAACTTCCCCTAGAAGCTGATTATATAGAGAATGACACAAAAGCCATGAATCACTTAAGAAAATCTAGTGTGAATACATATTTCCATGTATTTATAGCAAAATCTGATGCAAAAATTCTATGCCTCTGCCAACAATCTAAGCAAGCAAATATACAGTTTAAAAGTAATGATATTTTAATATAAGCACTATACATTATCTTTTCAAAACAACAGCAAGCACACAAATTGTTAAGAATAAATTGTGTATATTAAAGAAGCATTTCCTCCTGTAAGTATACAAAATAATTGTATTTACATATCTTATTTTAAAAATATTTGGGTTTTGTATGTACATGATTTTTGCCTACATATATGTCTCTGCAACATGTGCATGCAGTGTCTTCAGAGGCCAGAAAGCACTGGATCCCTTCGAACTGGAGTTAGGATGCCTGTGAGCCACATGTTGGTTTTGGGAATCAAAAGTTCCTCTAGAAAAACAACAAGTGCTCTTAACCTCTGACCTATCTATCCAGGCCCTAAGTCTACAGACCTCTTAGTGTAAAACTTTCTTCAGAGAAGAACTAGTTTAACACTCACATTTTACATTTCTTTTTCTTTTATTTTCTTTTGATTTTGTAATAAAGGTTAGTACTAAAGCACAAAGTGGAAAAAATTCCCATGCTAACATTTACCACTAGCTAGGATGGGAAATTTTATTCTTTTAAAACTAATGAGACTGTCAAAAATAGGGAAAAAATAGAAATTGGGCATGTATTTATTTAAATAATCCCAAATGAGATTTACAACATTCCATTTTTTGTAAAGATTTGTATTTTTAATTATTTGCATGTGTTTGTGCTCTTGAGAATTCAGGTATCTTTGGAGTCCAGAAGAGGGCACCAGATCCCCTGGAGCTGGAGATTCTGGCTGCTATAAAGCTGCTATACGGTGTGGGCTGAGAACACGTGGATCCTCAGAGCAATCTCTCCAGTCCCCCAAATTCTATTAAACAGTCACCTGCAAACTCAACAAGTATTAACTATTTTAACTTTTTAAAATAGTTATTATTACCTAACAGTTTTAAATTTAATTTAATTTTAAATTTAAGATATACAATTTCAAATTTAACAATCTTCCAAAATATATACCATTAAATATTTTTAAATCTGAAAAAATATTTTTAATGAGGCTCTAAAACAATCAAACAAAAATACTGAAAATCAATAAATCAAAACAATGACTTTAAGCCTGTAGGACTAATTTCTCATAACGAATGCTGAACTTGAGTAGCTACTGCACACACAACAGGTGAGGCTTGATCTGTTAGTTATATTGTAATTCCCTTAGAATTTAGAATGAGATGTAGGGCCCAGTGGTAGTGTTATTGCATGCCTTTAATGACAGCACTCTGGGAAGCAGAAGCAGGCAGATTTCTGAGTTCGAAGGCAGCCTGGTTTACAGTGCAGGCTCTAAGACAAGGGCCACACAGGGAAACCCTGTCTCAAAAAACAAAACAAAACAATCAATCAAAAGCTGATGTAGCTCACTGTTAGCAGCCAGAATAACCTGAATGAAAACTTAACTTGAATTAAATCAAATTTCAACTAACTCCAAATTTTACTACATGAAAGTAAAATTTAAAATTCTTTTATCAATAATAATGTTGCTCTATGGTCTCCATGTAATGTACTTTCTTAAATTTCTATTTCATGTGAATAGGTGTTTTTGCCTGCTTGTTTATCTGTGCATCATAGGCATGCCTGGTGCCTGGGGAGGTCAGAAGAGGGCATCAGATTCCCTGGAAGAGTTAGAGACAGTTGAGAGCTGCCATGTGGATGCTGGAATCAAACCAAGATCCTCTGGAAGAAGAGCCAATGTTCTCACCTGAGCCACCTCTGCAGCTCACTATATAGTTCTTTTATAAACACCTAGTATATTAGAAGATTTTTGTAGCATATCTATGATCATAAAGAAACATTTCATCATAAAAATTTGTTTCCTACAAACATTTAGTTTTCTCTTCAAAAACTTATCAAAGCATTAACATCCCAGCCAGGTGTGATGGCTCACACCTGTATTTCTAGCTACTTGGGAGGCTGCGGTAGGAGGACTGCCATAGATCAAGTCCAGACAGACACT
Organism: Grammomys surdaster; assembly: GCF_004785775.1. Taxonomy (NCBI): domain Eukaryota; kingdom Metazoa; phylum Chordata; class Mammalia; order Rodentia; family Muridae; genus Grammomys; species Grammomys surdaster. The sequence continues at coordinate 543,831 of NW_021604856.1, forward strand.
ATCTCAAAAGTCAATAAATAAGGCAAAAAGGGAAACCTCAGGTTAGTTAGCAAGGACAAAGACTTAAAGAATCGAAACAGTGTATTATCTTACAACTAGTTCTATTAAATCTACAAAAATATAGCAGTCTCTTCTCAAGGATGAGAGAAAGAGTAGAACAATCCCTAAAAGCTAGTCTTGAGGGCAGGTCAAAGATAAAAAGGCAAGCAGATTTCTACAGGGAGGCTATCTTCAATCCAGCTAGAATAAAGAAAAAAACAAGATACAGTATCTACTCAAGAATGGAAAACACATCACTGATAGAGCTACTCAATTCTAAAGCAGATAAAATCCAGTTCGAAATACTAGTTTATCTTAAAAATAAACACCCAACTGTCTTCTCAAAGGGAATTGTAAAATTAAGTTAGTTACAATTTATTGTCATATTCAGCTAACACAACTAAAGGCAAGTGCAAATTTATTTTGTAATGTGCAAGTTTAATTTTCTTTTCTTTCCCTTTTTTTTTTCTTTTTTTAAAGACAGAATTTCTTTATGTAGTCCTGGCTGTCCTAGAACTCCAAATATAGACCAGGCTGGCCTAGAACTCAAAGCAATCAGCTTCCCAAGCACTGGGATTAAAGGCATGTGCCACTATCACCTAGCCCAAGTATAATTTCAACAGTTTTCAAAATCTGAAACTGCTTCCCTGAGCTCACATGGGTTTTATCATGTCTACATATACACTCTCTCTCTCACACACTCACAAGAGAGAAATCTGTCTTAAGACCTGCAATCTAAAAACTGTAATTAACTTTTATAGAAAATACACCTGGAAAATCTTAGACTATAACTAATAAACATGCTTCCTAAAAGCAGATTTCAGATTACCTCTAAATTACCAGAGGCAAAAGCAAAATTCCAAAGCTTCAGAAATCTCTTCCTCTTCTATAGTACACAAACCCCCCACCACCAAAAATCTCCAGTACTAGAAAAATGAAATGAAATAAAATGAAAGCAGCAAGAAGATGAGAACTGAATTGAAGGACATGTTTTTCAACAACCAGAAGCTTACTGCATGTCTCTATACCTATATTGAAGGATTGTCACATTATATCTGCATGGTGAATTTCAGTCTACAAAAAAAAAAGTAAAATAAAAGAGAGCAGAGCACAACGAAGCTGACTTCAAGGCTATTTTCTTCCCATTTATACATGGGCACAGTTCTTTGTGCCCATTTGCTAGCACTTTAACCAATACATTGGATGATGGAAGTCAAATACCAAATTTTAAAATGAGTGATTTTTTAAGATGTAAAATTTAAAAACATACTCTCATAGCAAAAATCTTCCAAGGAACTCATTTCAAACATGCTTCCAAGACCTTTAAGCCTCTAAATTACTAAGAATTAAGTTTCTAAATGACAAAATAAAGACCTTACTCTCAAAAAGACAAGTTGAGTGGCTGAGTTTAAGCTTTGGGCTATCTTTTAACATCCCAGAACATCTTAAGCAACTCCTAACCTCCGTCTCAGTTTCACAATCTATAAATCAGGAATAACTATAAGGATAGGTAGTTAATTAAATTAGTCAAGATTAAATGTTAGCAAACTGCTTTGAAGTTACTTTATATTGTTCTCAGTTTTCCTCCTACTCAGTAAAACTAATAGATGAGAAAACATCTGGAATTACTACAGATAATAACATCTGCAAACTCATAGTAGTTATAAAAGATGGTTTGTGTTTACAAGTTTCTAAGCCAAAGTTCATTCAACAATTACCACTGATTTCAAGATAAGACTGCAATGAACAGTTTTTGAGCCTCAATGATATCTATTCTTACCTACATTCCCAAAACAGACTGTTACAAAAATTTCAGAGCATCTTGAGAGGTCTTGGCACAAGACAAATCCAGGTAAGATGAACAAGCTGTTACTGTAGTTGATACTATTCTCAGCATTCTCAACTGTCAATCATCACAAGCACACCCTCCAAGTACCAGCCCCCACTGAGAATCTATCAAAGTACTTCCTCCTCAACCATCTGTCCAGGAAAGCACTATGAAAACACCTAGAGCGTTTGCTCTATCTAAAAGGATATGAATAAACCAAACACTGACAGACTGCACAGCACACATTCTCTACTGCAAAGCTTCCTACTAAATCCTTCTCAAGCCTGGGCTGAACACAAAACATTTATAGAAGTAAGTTTGAAACGACAGCTTAATAAAAGACTTGTTCCCAACAGAGATACTGTTAGACAAGACGGAAGTGCTCAAGAAGAAAAAAAAATTAAAAATTATTCTGACAGAAGAGGACGTAAACTTAAGATATGAATTTAAATTACTCAGTTACTAACTACTCTTTATTTTGCTTACTGCCTACAAATACTATAAAGGCGTTAGCATCTCTACATCTAGTTTGAAAGAACACAAGCAAATCTTTCATATTTCAGTGCAGAAGAAAACCGCATAAATTCCAATAAGGAGGCCTACAATTGGTTCAGCAGGCAAAGGCACATGCCACCAAGCCTGATGTGGTAAACCACTGGAAAGAAAGGGGCTGGTTACTGTAAGCTATCTTCTAATTGATAGTGCTTCAAACACACACACACAAACACACACACACACACACACACACACACACATTTTAAAAATTAAATACATTTCTATGAGAAAAAGTGGAATGTTATAAAATCTTACTGTTAATGAATGGTATCAATGTGAAGAATGGTTATAATTATCTTGAGGGTGAGTGAGTTCCAGGAAAACAAAGAGTTCTAATTTCTCCCTCAGCCCAACCTTTCCTTCTGCTTAGACCACACCACACAGGATGTTTTTTATATACTTCTTTATATATATATATGTTGCTTGGAAAATACACCTTATCACAAAAGAGTCCTATTTCAGCCCTTCAGCCTTGTCAAACAGAGCATGTGGACAGTTCCAGGGGTTTCAAATCCACAACCAATTACTTAAAGGCTGTAGAACAGGCTGAGGCTGCTTAAAGTACTGAGGTTGGGGTGGGGAAGAACAGTGCCAGCATGACCAGAAAGACAACTCCATTGACTTAGGCTTTATTAATATTACTAAGAAATAGCTCAAATTCTTCAGAAAGTACACAAGTATAACACAAGTTCAAATACTAATCTTCAAATCAGAATGAGTATTACCTACCCATTGACTTAAATGACCCTACTCATTGACAACTAACTTTCCATCTGCCCATCTATATATCTACACTGCCTAAAGACTACGAATTCTGTACTAACAAGGTCACAAATGGTCACCTGCTTACAATCCAGCTTTCTAGCTAACATACTGGGAAGGGGAGGCTAGGGGAAGCACTCTGGTAAATAAATTCACTCCATCTGCATTTATTCTCAAAACGAAGTCAGAGATCATTTCATAATCTATGTGAAAAAACTTCATTAAGCAAGCATTTACTGAGTACAGCACTGCAGTGGGTATTTAGTAAACACAGCACAGAATGCTACTTAAAAGTAATTAATGTATTCAACCACAGTAAACTAAATAACTGATCCTATTTAGAAAATAGTCCAAGGGACAAACTAGTCTTCTTTAAATGTAGGCTGAGAGAAATAGGATACAAAATAACTCATCACTCCATCAAGGTGACCTCTTACCTTTATCACAAACTGATCGGTACATTATAAATTTATTACCATGGACAAAAGAACCAGTCAGCACTTCATCCTACTGAAAGGATCTTTAAAAAACAAAACAGATATGTTTATCTCCAACAGCCCCTCCAAACACTAACTGCAGATCAATCCAATCATTCCTTTTTCTTGAATAGAGTGATTTATGGGTGAGTGTACTGAAAATTAAGAGGCTCCCTCAACTTTTGGAAGAAATAACCAGGGAGAAATTCTCATGACTTCCCAAGTGTAACATAGCTCCAAATCAACAGCACTTTAACCCTAAAACTCCAGGTACTTGGCTTTCCTTAGTTTAAAAACAGAACTGTTTAGGATACATTTTTAAGCACGTCATGTTTTATCCCCGTCTTTTGTCACTAGTTAAACTTTCCACCTACAAAAATGCCCAAGCCTCCAGCTCCTGAAAATAACATCTGGTGTGTGCATAGAACACAAGGCTTGAGAGACTGGCCCAGTTTCCATTTAAACTTTTGTAATTTAAAACTAGAATGCTCTAAGCCACAATTAGGCAGGCATAAATCAGCTTTTACCTTATTAGGAGATCCCTATTTTCAACATTTACCTTAAACTACTACATGAATTTATCTTCTAATCAGGAGTTTCCTGACTCTCCAACTAGAATAGACCTACTTCTTTGAGAGCAAGGGACCACTACACCCCATGATCTGTTTTTCAGCTAATGTGTTTCAAACTTCAAGTATTTACGAATGAATACCTGTTGCCAGCTTCATGAATTTCTCTAATTTTGTAATGTGAGTTTCAAAAGAGCAGGTGTCCCTAACCATTCTGCCAATGAGATCTCAAATTAGGATCTTTAACCTTAAGGCTTCAGGGGTACCTTTTCGGTGGATCCAGAAGGTCAAAGGTTACTTCCATGAATGATATTAAGATAGAAAGAAAAAGATATTACTATATTACTTTGTTTTGGTTTTGTGGTTGTTGTTCTGTTTTGGTTTTTTTTTTCAAGACAGGGTTTCATTGTGTAGCCCTGGCTGTCCTGGAACTTGCTCTGTAGACCAGCCTCCAGTTCCACAGAGATTCACCTGCCTCTGCCTCCCGAGTGCTGGGACTAAAGACATCTGCCACTACCACTGGCTCTATTTTATTTGAATGTTTCCTTTTGATCTCTCAAGAGCACAAAGTGGAGTTTTCTATATAATATGTGAAGTTTGATACCAGAAGAGACTGCAATGAGAAGCAGATGTTTTTACAAAAACATGACTGAGTGGTGGTGGTTGTGGCAAACACCTTTAATCTCAGAACTCAAGAAGTAGAGGCAAGTGAATCTCTATGAGTTCAAGACCAGCCTGGTCTACACAGTGAGTTCCATGACAGCCAAGGCCACACTGTCTCAGAAAAAAAAAAAAGTTACAAAAACATAAATTTAGAAAGCTACTCTCCCTATTAAATTTTGAAAAATTTTCACATAAATTATCATTTCTGTAAGTATTAGGTGTATTAATGTTACTCATAATTAAATCAGTAAATATTTAGTTTTAGCTTCTAATATATTAATAGATATGTCACTCAAATACCCAGGATTCTGAAAAATGTTCAGATTATAAAGAGCTCTTCTTACAACAAAAGTTGAATGAAGTCTGTAGCATACACACAGTGCCCTCCACGGCTAAGATGCTCTAGTCAGTTCTGAAATATCATTACTCTTACCCCCAATCTTGCTGAGTTCTGTATCTCTTTGTAAAACAATTCATCATAAAGCCAATGTGTTTGGGCTCCATTTAATGGGCTTAAGACACTTAATTTTCAGAGTCCTATTTATAAAAAGAGTCTGTGATACTATTAAATTACTTAGACATCAGAAAGCAGTAGTTTCTCAAACTTACACACACACACACACACACACACACACACACACGCCCCTTGCTCATCCCAACAGCAACTTGTGAAATAAAAGCAAAGTACAATTCTTTTTCCAAATGACATAATGAAACTCACACTCAAGGAAACAGGAGTGCTGGTCCAAGCTAGAGTCTGTGCTGTTGGTCTTTTGCAATCTGCCTGGCTGTCTCACTGGGGTATAATTGCATACTCCCAATGAAAATAAGGCAGGAGCATTACTTTTATTGTCCAAGTGCCAAAACAGGGATTTTTCTCCCTCCTCAGAAAGAGTGTATGAGACTCAAAACCAGTCAGAGCATTATTTCAACACACTGGCTACCCTTCTAATCTCCTACCAAAAACAATAAATACATACATACATACATACATACATACATACATACATACATACTGGAGTGTTGAAGAAAAAAAAAGCCAGATGATGAGTTAGTTAAGGGATCACAGATTTACCAATCATTTAATTACTGAAACTACAGACAGGCAAGAACAAGATCAAGCTTAATACAATAACATTTGATTGTACCAATGAAGGACGCCAACAGGTTTAAATGGGAGGCCATTATGAAATGAGCCTGAGACGGGGAAAAAAAAAAAAACACCACCCACAGAGTTGTGAAACTAGCTTTATTGGTCCTTCCAAAACAGGGTCAGAGGCAACCATTTGCTGCACGTTGTAAAGAAATCACCCTTCCATTACTAATTTGTTCTTGTTTTCAGCACAAGTCTCCCAGTGATGCTCCATTTTAATGTGCTGAATTCCTCAAGAGAGGCTTCATTTGCTGCATCTCTTTTCCCCAAAGTGGACACCATAACTGATGGAGGCAAGACTGACTCACGACAGGATATCTGCCACTTGCATATTTCTTATCTTGTTTTAGATGCATGTGCACAATGAAGCTATTTCTAAGTTTGATGTGATTTTACATAGAAAAAAAAAAAACTAGGCTTGTGTTGATGCACCCACCTCTGAACCCCTGTAGTTGACTACAGATGAACAAGATGTGCCCCATTTCCTTGTGAAATGTAAGCTTTTCCTAGTGGGAGTGAGTGTGTGTGTCTGTGTGTGTGTCTGTGTGTGTGTCTGTGTGTGTGTCTGTGTGTGTGTGTGTGTCAAATCTCTCTTGAAAAAATTCAACTATAGCCCCCACAGCTATAGCTATAGCTAATTAACAGACCACATGGACTGGTCTGTTAGTTGTTGCTATTATGTTTCAAGCTCAAGACTCACTGTTGAAGATGTATTTACAGGTAAGGGCCATTCACACAAGTTCTGCGCTCCCACAAAGAACTGCAATACTGGCCCAGTAGGGTAGCACATGCCTATAATCCCAGCACTCCAAGGGCTGAGAAAGGAAAATTATGAATTCTAGGTCACCCTGAGCTATAATAGACAACCAGTCTCACAAACCAAAGGAACTGCAGCAATACTGTCCTGTGAAACCAATTAACTTATTAATTTTTAAAGGCTTCATCCAGAACAGAAAAAGACACCTGACTTTACAAAGGTAAGCAAATCAGCAGTCTCGGAGCTCCAGAAAACTCCACTTACTTCTATTCCTTATCCTGGAGGACGGTTTTCTTTGTGTCACCCCGTATATTTTGCTTCAAGAATATAGTCACCTTTGAAGAAGTAGTATGTCAAAAGTATGAAAGCAGTCCCTAAACTACCTTCCCAGCTCCAATCCAACCCAGGATGAAAAACCACTCTGCTGAATCGTACCACACCGTCTTTCCGCTTTGCATATGAACTAGATTTCTGGTGCACACGATTCACATTTTACACTCCAGCCCAAGCTGCCAGTGATAATCTTAAAGCTCATAAACAAAGACCAGCGTCGGCACCAGGGCCCTACCAGGAAGTAATCAAAGCCGGGTGGCCCGTCCGACCTTAAGTCCGGGCAGACAATGAGAGGGCACCGGAGCTTCCAAGGGGGCAAAAAGGAGTTAACGCTTAGGCAACTCAAAAGCATAACATAAACCTACGAAGTGTCTTACTTGCACTCGGGAATTCCCAACGAAATCCCGGCCAACCCTCAAGACTGTCTCGGAACAATCTTCGAAAGGAAAAAAACAAAAAAACTCGAGTCACCCCTCCAAAGCGGCTGTTAGCTCTTTTCTCCGGGGCTTTTGGAGCCCGCAGCCTGTTTCTAAATTCACCCTCACAAGCTGAGGCGAGACTCCGAGACGAGCCGCCCGCCCCGGCGCAGTCCGCTCAGGGGCTGCGAGGGGCAGGAGCCTGTGGGAACCCGAGGAAACGCAGCCTAAAGGGGCTCGCGCGCCGGCAGCCCAGACAAAGCTGCGCCCGCACAGCGGCGCTTTGCCTGTCCGGCCCACGGGGGACCGCGAGCCCAGCCTCACGACACGTGCGGCCGCACGCGGGGCCGGCCCTTCGGTTCGCCGAGCCTTGGGGTGCGGGCCGCCGCGTCATCCCGCCGCTGCGCGCTCGCCTCAGGCCCCCGCGGGCCTCTCCTCAGCCGGTCCGGCCGTCGGGCCGCACGAAACAAAGGAGCCGCTGCCGCGCCCGCCGCGCCGCGCCGCGTCCCTTCGCCCCGCGCGCCCGGCCGGCTCCCGTCAGCCTCCCCCGAGGCCGCGCGCTGCCCCCGCACCCGCGGCCCTTCGACGGCAAGGCCCGGGCCAGAGCCGGGACCTCGGGTGCGCGGCCCGCCAGCCCCAGAGCTGCACTCACCGCTGCAGCACCAGGACGACGGGGAACCGTTGGGGAACTTGGCTGAGTCCGGGGCGATGCAGACGCTGGAGCTGAGGTGCGGACACTCCATGGCCACGAGGACGGCGGCGGGGACGGCCGAAGCTCTGGGGCGGAGGGACTTCGGAGGCTCCGTCTGGGGTCGCTTCTGACCCGGCGCTGGGCAGACGGCGGCTTCTGGGTCCCGAGCCTTTGCGTCAAAGAAAGCAAGGGCTTCCGGGCGCCGGGTTTTGCCATCCGCCGTCTCCCGGCGCCCCGCTCCAGAGAACATGGAAATCCGGACTCCTGGTTCTGCAGCCGCCCAGAGACGGTAGGCTTCCGCCTTCTCAGGCTGCCCCGCCCACCCTGCTGGTTACGCCCCCAGGCCCGGCCCCGCCCCCGCGCTAGCCGGTGGGCGGGGCCTTGGCGCTCAGCCACTGCTAGCTGCTAGCTTAATGTCCTACAGGGAGGTGAAGTGACTTTCCGAACTCTGGCTGCCCCCCGGGCCCGCGGCAGCCGATTCTTGGGACCCCGACAAGTGTGGTTACTCATCCGGGGCAGACTGGTCAGGACCGCTGCGTCTACTGCAGTGAGTTGACTACAACAGCGAGGTAGAAAATGTGACCGCAAAGAGCGCGGAAAATGAAAACCACTCGCACCGACATGCATCGAAGCCCCATTTAACACAGGAAGAAACAGACTTTTGGGGCGTGGCCCTCGATGGCCCAGCCGGCTGCAAAGAGCCCAGAGCAGTCCTGACTTTCGTGTTCTCCCAGTAGCAGGCGCGGTCCGGAACTTTTGTGAGTTCTGAACTCTGGCCTGAGCGTGTCACCTGGGTTCTGCACGACTAGGCCCACCGGAGCGCCTGCGTTCCCGGGTCCAGGCCATGCCATTGTGACTCACTGTTATCTCCTCCCCATTGTGGGTATTTTCATACCTATACCTCTTGAAGTTAAATGAAATAATAATCCGGTTTGCTGTGCAAGGTCAAGGGTGCTAGGTAATAAAAAGAAGCAGGGTGACATTTGTTAGAAGCCCACCTGGCTCCCCGCCAGGCACTCTGCATACCACACCTCGTTTAATCCTCAAAACACCCTCTTAAGCTGCTGCCTCGATCCCCTTTTTTACAGCCAGTAAAACCGAGAGTATAATTTGCCTTGGGAAGATTGGACCCCGACTTCAAATCTCTCTCTAGAAAGAGGTGGAGAGAGAGGACAAGCGTCTAGAGGTAGAGTCTCTGCCTTGAGGCTCCCACAAATTTAACCTCCAAAACAGGGCTTTGTTTGTTTTGTTTTGTTTTATTTGACCTGGTGAAGGAGCTTCTTTCCTTCATCCCCTGGCGAGCAAGTGGATAGGGAAGAAAGATGTGGCAATCCTTGGGGCAGGAAAGGAAAAGGTCAGGAAATGATTAACCGGCTGGGCCGGATAGTGGTTAGTTAGCACGGGGGCACCTCCCAGAAGTGCACGCCTCTAGCACCCCTTTAAGCCACTTCCGTACACGCCACTACTCCACCCTGTAGCCTTCTGCCTGATAGTGTCCACCCACCTAGGACATCTCTGCCCACGGTGGCGTTTCAGATTCCTCCGGCCAAGCAGCTCTTCCCCAAGTTGTATATGATTGCTGTCAAAATAAGGCTTGAACCGGTTTTGACGGTAAGAAATTGTGGAAAGTTAACCGCCTAAAGTGTATTCAGATTAGTTCTGCCAGCTACTTAATGGCAGTTGGCATCATGGTGACTTAAGAGATTTTCAAGAGTACCAAATATTTGAGAAATGAGAAACATACCCTGTTGTAATTTTATATTTAACTTCAAATACAAAAGAAGTTTCATTTTGCTTGCCGAAAGTATTTGAACAAATGGTTTTAGATGGACTTCTTTCCCAGATTTGAAATACATTTCTGAAGGAGCAAATACCACACAGAGGACATTAATAATTCTTATCATACATTTTCTTTTGAAGTGTTTCTTCTAAATTTTCCAAGCATGTTTGAATTTGTTTTGTTGGTGTTTCTTTTATAGCCCACTCTCAGTCTGTTTTCTTATACTTGAAGTATCTGTCGAATGCGTTTGGCAAATCCACAATTTTCATCAGATTTTAATGAAGCATTTCATGTAGAACTTAATTTCCATTTCCTCTTTGCAGAGATAGTCATTGCCATGTAGGATGGCACACTTGTGGATGCAGGCCTAGAATCCTTAGTTGAATATGAAGAAGACTCAATCCTCTGTAAACTGCTTTTGCTGCTTGCTAGTGGTTCTTGTTCAATCCTGTGTAAACTGCTTTTGCTGCTTGCTAGTGGTTCTTGTTCAGGTAATTTATTCTTCAAGCTTCCGATGTCATCATGTATAGCAGATGTAGAGTACAGACCCTCTTTCTGCTGAGAGGAGACTCTACACGGTGCTCTCAGGGAATTATCCTTCATTACATTTTCAGACTGTGATGAAGCTCTTGTTAAGGATGGAGACAGGTCTTGAGAGTTTTTGCAGTCCTCTGGGGTGTAAACAATAGGCTGAAGTTCTTTTGTGAAAGAATCATTGAGCTGTGTACTTTCAGACAATGTAGACTTCTGAGATTGCTTTACTTTCAAGAGAGAAGGCATTAATTTTCTTCTGGTTCTTTTCTGTGGAGTAATTTTAAGCAAGTTAGGTTCACTCACGGATACACAACAAGGAATAGACCGAATCCATCCAAGCTGTGGGACGGTCACAGGAAGAGAAATCCCTGGAAGATCACTTCGGTTTGAGTGTTTGGTAGTTTGGTCAGCCCAAGCCACCGCCTTTTTTTCTCTACTAAATTTTCAGTATCTTTGAAGTCAGAATCAAAAGCAGCATTTGACAGGCCAGTTTCTTTCAATCTCCAATACTGTTTTTTTTAGGGCTGGAAGCAAAGCATTCAATATAGCCTCAGTCTGCCTGTGCTGCTGCTCCTGGAGACAAGCTAGTGTCACCATGTGTCCCATTTGTGTTCTCAGGTCTTTGAGCTGGAGGTGTGAATGGTGACAATGAAGATCCTTATTGAGTCCCTCTGGAATATGATCTCCATTTTGACCTAAGAGACGCATTGCACTTTCCACTCGATGTAGCCAATTGGTATTTTCATCAAATCATTCCAACATCTCTTCTTTCTTTTTCTCTAGGAAACAGCGTTTGGTTTTAACTTTTCCAGTCTGTGATCTTGTTTGCAGGTGGCAGAAGATTTACTGTCCGTGGCACGATTAGCATACTTAAGAGTGTTATATGTGTCCTTGTAGAATAAAGAGGAAGGACTAACAGCAGCTATCGTTATAGTTTGACAGTTTCCTCCAAGAGAACCCTTCAGCAAACGAGTAAGCTCACTGTTTCTGTAAGGCTTATGCCGATTTCTTCTCTTTGTATCTGCTAAGGCATTGATGACATTCCCAAGAGCAAATAGAGATTTGTTAATATTTGTGCCTTCTACAAGTCATGTCCCTTTAGTATCAGAAATACTGGCCCGCTCAGATCCTGCGAGGTCAATGAGTGATATTTTGGCTATATAAACATTTTGATTGATGCTTGCTGTTTTGTCCTTTTGTCGTAAATAAATCTGGAAAACAGCATGAGACCGCGAAGACACAGCATTCATGTCACTGGGATGTTGTGTACTGTTTGTTTCCATTGTCTTGTAGCTGTAATATTTCCTCTGAAGATTTAGGCTGGTATAGAGTGAGACCCTGAACAACTACTCCTTTTTGGGCATCTTCCCGGACAGCAAGTGGCCCTGAGTTTGCCAAGAGGTTAGGAATCTGTTCATTATATACCTCCATATAAGAAACTGCAGTACTACACTCTTTCTCTTCTTTAATCTCGCCCATGCATTTGAAAAGGTCCAGCATTGTTAGGTACATGATGCCGGGTTCAGCAGCTGATCCTAGCATCCTGTGAGTCTTCCCAGATCCAGTGATACCATATGCAAATCATATGCAAATACTGTGCAATTGTATGCATTCAGAAAGCTATGAAGAATTGGCTTGGTTGTGTGTTCAAAAACTTCCATTTGAGTTGCGGTTTCATCAAAAAACAGCATCAAATACAAACTTAAGATCTTTATTTTGTCTTTTTGTAATATCAAAATTTGCAGTTTTCTTTCTGTGAAAAAAAACTGATTTCTTCTTGTTGAATGAGTATATGCTTAGCCACTGCATGAACCACTTAGCAGAAGTGAGCTGCCCGTTCTTTTGCGTTCTCAGGATGCACACAGACAACTACTTTCATGTGACATAAGTCTTCCTCAGTGCCAGACATTCTTAGTTACCTCAATTCCTGTTACATGAATACCTGGGTATTTCTCTAGAAATAGTGACAGTGACAACCTGGCAGAGTTGGCTTGCAGGCGCTCCAAACACAGCCACAAAGTCAAACCCCGGAAAAACAATTCTTATCTGCGTGAACTCCTACCCTGTAGTAATTAACAGATAAAGTTTTGTTTTTTCTTATTTGTTTTAAAAAAGTAGGTGACGACTGCTTCCTTGGGAAGAGAGAGGATAATAAACAATATCTGAACCCTATTTGGTCTTGGCCACCCATTTGTTTTACAAGTCCTGCTCAAGCCACCTTCTCAGTGTCGTTCTGGACACTGACCCTCATTCAGTATGGATCTTGTGCCTGACCCACGCTGTCTTTTATATTAGTATGTAATGCAATGTTCTTTTTAACCTCTGAGAAACTTTTTCTAATCCCCTAGACCTCAGTTGAAACATCACTTCCTACTTCCTACCTCCTACCAGAGGCCTTTCCTGACCTTACTCCCATCCCAGGTTCCCTCCCAGGGTGTCCTGCCATGCTGTTGACTACCCCTACAGGGCCTTTTAAAAACACTCTTCTGGTATGTACCTAATCATTTGTTTAATGTCCGTCTTCCCCTTGGAGGGCCATAAGGTAGCAAACAAGTCTGCCTGGTTTCCTGCTTTATTTCTGACAAAATATGGAGAACCTGGAGGACGTCTGTTCAGTGGATGAATGAGTCAGGAAGAGAGGCGCTTAAGAAGTGGGCTCAACCAATGTCGAGCACATATCCAGAATCTCAGAAATGATAACTAAATTACCATTCAGTTCCGAGTTGACAATTTTAAAAGGAATGTGAAAAGTACCCCGTAAGGTGTAAACTGCTAAAGAAACAATGTTACAGTTTTTATTAGTGTTTTCTCTCGGAGTTTAAAAAAAACAGGAACTGGAGCCCTAATTTAGTCACCCCGATGACAATTATCCCTCAGAGAACAAATTCTAACAGGTAATCCAAAGAAACTGGGTCAGAGGGGCTTTCACTTTGTAACCCTAAAACTGAATTTTCCTATGTCTTTGAAAGTTATCACAGAAAACTAAAATAAAACCGCAGAGAGTAAATGTGTCAAATGTGGGAAGACCACAGGGTACACTGGGAAATCTGCCTTTTCAAGCCCCTAGCTTCTGCAGCTGCTTTTAATACAATGCTCGCTTCTTCTTCTTGGCCGGCATCCCTTTGGCACCAAAGAACACCAAAGGCTTACATAGCAGCACCCCTGAAGGTGCTGCGCTAGCCTCCAGCACCCCACCCCCACTCTGCTGTGCTTGGCAGCTGCCGGGCAAGTACTACCCAGCTGCCTGAAAAGGTGTGTTAGAAGCAGAGTTTCAGCTTAAAACCCACCAGAAGGGGTGGACCTGTTTTTAAAGTGTGTACGTTGTACCCGGGAGGCATGCACAATTCCGCCAGTACTATCTTTCTGTGCATTGGGAAGGGAGGAAAAGAGGGGAAAGGGGTTCTAATTATATGGGAACTATGATGAGAAAACATCTTGAGGTTACTGCAACTCATCTAAAACATTAGATTTGTAATACCTTGGATGTGTGGCCCTCAAGTACCAATTACCAAGATTGATTAGGTCCCGGGGAAAAGTTTAACTCTCCCTGGAAATATACAACAGACTGGTTTAATTATTTACCATAAGTAATGTTTCTAGAAGCCAAAGCCCTTTTTAGGAAAACCAAAGTTAGACCACTGGAGACTAGCATGTATTGTTAAGCTGAGGAAGAGCAGCCACCTGAGGATTCTTCAAACACGGAGCCTCCGTTTTCCTGGCCCTTTATCTGGACAGCCTTGTCTATCAGCCTCCCCGCTTCTCCAGAGCAGACTTTGCCCAGTCCTTGTATGTTGCCTGGTTCATAATTCTTGGAATACCGCTGAGCCTCCCTTCGAACGCAGCAGGCCATCCACAACTCTGTTAAATTACTGACTAAAGGAAGAATGAGGGTGGGAAGAGAGACTGATACCAGGTTGATTCTGCATGCGCATGGCCCTGTGTTCAGTGTGGAAGTGTGTACAACAGAGTGGGCTCTAGTGTGCCTACCCCCACTTCACCACTAAGCAAGACAAACGGGTCACTCTCTCCGGTTCTTTCCATTCATCCCCTCTCTATCACTTTTCAGCTCAAGTTTCTTCACTGGCTCTCATGAAGGAGTGAAGTTTGTCAGCGTCACCTGGCCTCCTCCCTTTTCCTTAAGCTCCTTTATTTTTTTTAATTGTCCCAACAGTTCCAAAAATAGTCCCTCATTATGCAAAATGTGTTCCTTCACTCCTGTGCTGTCCCCATCTCATCCTGTCCACCTGCTACCTTCTCCTCCTCCCCACTCTTCCTCCTCCTCCTCCTCCCCACTCCTCCTCCTCCCCACTCTTCCTCCTCCCCCTCCTCCCCACTCCTCCTCCTCCTCCCCACTCTTCCT
>NW_021604856.1:559146-572695 GCF_004785775.1 Grammomys surdaster
CCCTCCTCCCCCCTCTCTTCCCTACTCCTCCTCCAACCGACCGTGAAGCCTAAAATCTTCTCAGGGCTCCCCTCCATCACTTACACAAGCAGATGTCCAACTGTTCTCCCCACTCCCACCACCCCCCTTCTGCCCCTGCAGCTTGTCACGTGGTACTGTTATTTTCTGTTCACAGTTCAGTCTCCCTAGGGAGCAGGGATGTTTCTTTTCATCTGTGGAGCCTCCCGCTCTAGGTTAGCAATAGCAGATATTAAAACTGATTCTATCTGCTGCTGGAATGCTGATAGAAGTGTCCCCTTTGAGAATGGTTACCTCAACAGTTATAGGTAATGGTCCCATAGGTAGTCAGAAAGAGGACCTGGGCCACTTCAGAACAGAAACCCACGTTTACTGAGTCCCAAGTAAGTGCCAGAGACTATGTGGAGAGTTCTCATTTCTTCTTTAACCTCTGGAGTACACATTACCATCTCCACTGATAAACTTAAAGGTTCCATGATGACACAGATTTACACAGCAAGAGCTCGATTATCAAAGAAGGCTGTCTCACCCCTCCCACGAAAGATTGCTTAAATGATTTTCGCAGTACTGTTTGGAGAACCTGATGTTCTTTCTGATGAGAAGCCACCATAGAGGGCTTCTCTGTAGCTGGAGAGTTATCTATCATCCACCTCATAGTTTCTGTTGTTACTTGATTGTTTAGACAGAATCTCACTATAAACCAAGGCTGGCCTTGAACTCCTGATCCTCTGGCCTCAGCTTTCCCCTGTCTCCCCCCCAACCCCCAAAGCTGGATAATCCCCTTTTACTTTATCCCTGAGACCTCCTTTTTTAAAGCAGATGAAAAAATTGTCTTATCAAAGACCTACTTTGCAGATAAAAGTGCTGGCAGTGGCAGCAAAGCAGCGGGGTTCCAGCACCCAGCTGGCTTGTCCTTTCCTTTTTCTTTTTTTCTTTTTCTTTTCTTTTTCTGTCCCTTTTCCTTTTCTTGTTTCTTTTTCTTTTCCTTTTTGTTTTGTTTTTGTTTTTTTCGAGACAGGGTTTCTCTATGTAGCCTGTCCTGGAACTCACTCTGTAGACCAGGTTGGCCTTGGACTCAGAGATCCACCCGCCTCTGCCTCCCAAGTGCTGGAATTAAAGGCGAGAATAACCACTGCCGGGCTCCAACAGCCTTTTCATTTATAAAATCGATACCTTGAGCAGAATGACCACCCAAGGCCCCTCTGCCCGTCTGTGATAGCACACAGCCACTGAGGGCCCTCTTTGAGGCAAAATCATCCTTGTCCATTCTAACAATGAGTGCTAATTTTTCACTCCTAATCTGTTATCCTATTCATCCCTAGAAAATGTCCAGTTTTCCCCCATGCTGAAATTTGGCCAATTTTTTTTTTTATCTATGGAATTTAAGTGGAAATGGCAGCCACCAGCTGTACCTGACACTGTGGACAGCTGGTCATGACACAAATGCTTCATTGTCCAATGAGGTCTACCAGATAGCGAGTAGGGAACAACAAATACCTTAAGTTAGGCCCCAAAGGGACTCCAGGTCACGGAGCCCTGGCTCTTCTAAGTTTTCCTGCTGCCCTTTCTGTCTTCCCTAGTAAACCATCCCTCCCTTCAACAAATCAGTCTGATGTATGCTGTCCTTCACGCACTAAAGAGATGCGGACTGCAGGGCTGTGTGGGCTTCTGATGTCACTCTACCACTGTAAAGATGAAAAGTGCTATGATGTCACTAATCTCCCCCACTTGCCCCCAACTCTACCTCGTTCCCAACTCACTTATTAACTGCTTAGCTGCACAGGGGAGCCCCTGAGTTTCACAGGGGCTGAGAACTTAAGCTCCTAATGGTGGTGTGTGGTATGTGGTGTAGAAGTCTGTTTCCTGCAGGCCTTGTCAGGAGGCTGATGTGGAAGGTGAGGACAGTGGCCTGAAATCACCAGTTTAGCTAGTGAATTATAACTAGCAGAGAAGGTTAGAAGACTTTTATTTTTGTTCTTTATCTTATTCATTTATTTTTTTTTGTTTCATTGTATGGGTGTTTTGCCTGCCTGTGTGTTTGTATAGCACATACATGCAGTGCCTTTGCAGGCCAGAAGGAGTTGAGATTCCCCGGGGACTATAGCTGCCCTATGGGTGCTAGGAATCGAACCTGAGTCCACTGGGAGAGCAGCCAGTACTCTTAACCATTTGAGCCATCTCTCCAGCACTCCCATTTCCCCTGCCTTTGAGAGAGTCTCATCCTGTTTTCCTTTTTTGAGACAGGGTATTATATAATCCCAAGCTAGACTCAAACTCACTCTGTAGCTGAGAAAGACCTTCAGTTTATGACCTTCCCACCAGAGTGCGGGAGGAGAGGTGTGCACCACCACACCTGGTTTTATAGATTTTTTTTTAAAAAAAATTATTCTCTTAAAGGGATCTGGACCAGAACGTTAAACAAATATCACCGTTGCCCTAAGCTTTGTGCTATAAAAGCGAGGATCGCAGTCCTATCTGCAATCAGGGGGGAAGGCAGAAGAGCAGCAGGCTAGCAAACAGGCAATTGCAACAGCCAGCGGTAGCACTAGGAGGGGAAGTGCAGGATGTTGCTAAGCCACAAACAAGGGACAACTCACCCCGACTGGTGAGTGGGGGAGAGAGCATGTTAATTGAGGCGGTCTGGAGGAAACAGCGTGTGCTCCTGGACTGGCTGGCTACCTCAGCTACCCAGGTAAAATGTCCTCAGTTAAGGAAGGGAAGAGGGTCTAGCACCCCAGGGCAGAGAGGGAACAGTATTCGTAAAGGTTCAAGAGGTGGAAGAGAGAAGCTGAGATCTGGCCAGAGTCAGGAGCACGAGGGTGGAAGGCCGAACCAGGAGACCAGCCGGAGAAGCAAAGGAGATAGTCACGCAAAGTATAGATCCCTGAAGACTCTGGTATCTTTCTAGGTGATACTTCCTCTGGTCCTGGAAGTTGGGGTAGGGGACAAAGATGCAGGAGGATGAAAGAAACTACCAATGATTAGACATCTATAAGATGTCCCATCATCTGGGAAATGCAAATTAAAACCATAGGGCATAGTAGCTAGAAGCAAGCAGAGTGGAGTGCAGTCAGGACCCTCCACACTGTGCCGGTTGACCAGATCCTGATTGTTCAGCTTCTCTAAGAGCTTCCCACTGAGAGGGAAGAGATTCCGAGGTTTAGAGAACCCTGTCTCTGCTTCCCCATCTTCTCCCCTAACCTTAATCTAATTCGGAAGTTCACCCATCAGAATATTCAGCTAACCCAAAAACGGATTTCTCACTTACCTAGAGCACGGATTTTATAGTTCTGGACTAGTCAGTAAAATCCATGCTGCACTGGACCAATGGCTCTCAACCTTCCCAATGCTGTAACCCTTTAATTCAGTTCCTCATGCTGTGGTGACCCCCAACCATAAAATTATTTTCCTTGTTACTTCATAACTGTAATTTTGCCACTGTTATGAACCTTAACGTAACCATCTGTGTTTTTCTGATGGACTTATTCGACTCCTGCAAAAGGGTCATTTGACCCCCAAAGGGATCGTAACCCATAGGTTAAGCTCTGCTGCACTAGAGAGAAGCAACACTGTGGAGTCCAGCAGGTTGTGGGCCCACCTCTCTTGAACCTCCATCTACGGAGACGGGTCAGGAATGATAACAGTGGCTTCTAAATGAGGATATCCTCCTTCTGCTCCCTTCACCCACACTCTTAATCTTTGAAAGGAAAGCAGGGAATTACAGTTCTGGCCAGAACTGTTTTTCTAAAGGTGTCAACATCTATAATTTACTTATTTGGTAATAAGTAAAATAAAGTTGTAAGCTTATTTTATTACCACATCGTTAATAATGCTGTTCAGTCACCGGCCTGGCTATCAGTATTTTCTGGCAGCATCTGAGGTGGTTATTTAACATTAGACCTTCCAAAGAACAATGTTGGAAAAGCAGGAAGGGGCCTTAGAGCCCTTTGGCCATTCTCAGTTCCCTGTTGAGTAATTGGAGTTTTCAAGCTAGAGATCTGAAGCAGCAAGGCTTCATGGGAGATGACTAAGCACCCTTTGAGCAGAGCCATTAGAGAGCTAACAGGCTCCAGAGCTTCAGAGAAAGAAACTAGTCTGGGAAGACACATAGGCCCAGTGTTGTGGAGTCCTCCTGGCAGTTCCCGATGCTATCTCAGCCTTTGCTTGCTGGGTTCTGCAAAGGGCCACACTAAAGAGTTTGGTGCACTTGGCTTGACTTTTTTCTATGTACAGAATGTACATACTGCTTCTACTGGAATGCAAGATAGCTGCTTAGACCAGAAAAAAAAAATACAATAAAAAATATATCAGGTCTTTAAAAGAGGAAAGAGAAGACAAGCTTAGACTTCTATCAGCTCCTGGAATGAGTAGGAGAGTATACAGTGGGTGCCCATGTGCACTTATTTCTATTAGCTAGATGCTAATAGAAGGAAAAACACAGAACACAGCCTCTAGGCTCAAAACAATGAGCCTGCTAAAGGCAGTGGTAGCCCAGGATAAAAGGCCTGGCACATAGGGGGCACTCAGGGAATTACACTGCTCTGGCAAATGAATGTGCATCCATGTTTAAAAGCTTACCATAAAGCTGGCCCTGGAAGGCCAGAAGTACCAAGAAGAACTGTAACAGCTGCTGGCTCAGCAGAGGGAGCCTTCTTGGGAAGAGAGAGAAGACAAAAGAAGATGACTTTTCACTAGATACCTGTTTATTTCTTTTGAGGTTTGGAGGGATGACTCAGCAGGTAAAACCTGCCAAGCTAAGAATCTGAATTCAGTCCCTAGGATGGTGGAAGGAGAGATCCAAGCCCTTCAAGTTATGCTCTGACCTCCACACATTCACACACATACACACTAAATAATTTACAAATTAAAACTTAATGTCATTCCTTATCCAGCAATATTTGCCCTGCAATAGGAGGGAGAGATTAATAGGGGCTCATTTTAGGATTTTAAAATTGTCTACTGAGGAATATTCTGAGTTCTTCAGGGACCTCTAAAAACATAAATTGGGTTGAGAAAACTCCTGTATTTCCCATGCTCTCCCAAGGGACCTCAGACTTGAGCGCCTGATGTTTACAGCGCTGTTTTTGATGTTATTAATGGTAAACACTTTTGTTTGACGAGCTGATGTTATTAACTTGGCTGTGATCATTTGTCTCTTATAACTGAATCAGAAAACATATAGAGAATGGAATGCCTCTGACAACAAGTTCATCTAGATTTTATTGCAATTTGGGAAAATTTTTGTGTACATCTCCTTTTTTAACAGAAGAAGAAGTGGAGGAGAAGGGAGGAGGAAGGAGGAGGAGAAGAGGAGGAGGCTGGGCATGGTGGTATACAATTACAATCCCAGCACTTGGGAGGTGGAGGCAGGATTGCAAAGCCAACCTGGACAACCTATTTCAAACATCCCCCCATCTCAATTCTCCCTTCCCCTCAAAATAATTTCACAGTTAAAAGTAAGCCTGGATTTCTGAGGGCCAATCTTTCTTTGGTTGAGCTTATCACTCAGAACAATGCCTTTCCTTTCCCTCTCCACTGCCTCCCCTGATGCTGCCACAGGACCCTCCATGTTTCCTATATAGTCCCCATCAGGCCATACTTCACTGAAAGACCCTCACTCGGGCCTCATGCTCAGCCCATATGCAGACTGGCGTTCCCAACACCAGGACCAAAACCTCTTCCTCATGTGGCATCTGAGGCTGTCAGAAGTAGAGAGGCGCATCACGGCCTCCTGCCTCCTTCCAATTCATGGCTTCTTTCTGCCTGTGCACTACCAAAGGTTCCCATCAGCTCCTGCTGTTCTGAGAAGCAAGCTCAGGCCGGTCCCTGGCTTCTCTGTACTTGATCTCGACTGACTGGTCAGCTTCTCTTGTCCCCACACTTCCATGGGCCTGATGGCCAAGCAGACCCTGAAGGTCTTCACCCTTGTTTCTGGCTCAGGTCATTCCTCTTCATCCCACCTCCATCTGGAGAAGTTCTCCCATATACACAGGTCCAGGCACCAAGCCCATGGTCCACAAAAACTTCCTGCCAGCCATCTCACTTCCTGTTCCTCCCTCCTCCCTTTCTCCCTTCCTCCATTCCTTCCTAATCCTCTTTCTTTTTTTTTTTTTTTTTGGTTTTTCGAGACAGGGTTTCTCTGTGTAGCCCTGGCTGTCCTGGAACTCTGTAGACCAGGCTAGCCTCGAACTCTCGAACCCAGAAATCCGCCTGCCTCTGCCTCCCAAGTGCTGGGATTAAAGGCGTGCGCCACCACCGCCCGGCCCTAATCCTCTTTCTACTACTCCTTCAATGCTTCTTTTCCCCCATCACCTTCCTTTTCCAAGTTTCATCACTTTCCCATGTCACCCAGCCTGTGTAGTTGTGAGCCTGTTACACTTCAGCCCGTGGCAGGTCGCAGTAGCCCTGTAACACTGCCATGGAGTTAAAAGAGCCCACTGCCTTGTGACAGTGTAACTTCTGTAAGGGCCAAATACAGCACATCACTGTGTTTGCGGTGCTGCTGATGTAAACAGACCTACAGCCGTACCAGAATGTGACACATGTAACTAGGTACAGTAAATGCTTGTTAATAAATGACTGTTGCCGGTTTATGTATTTATTTTATTAGGCTTCTTATTGGTGTTTTAGAAGATAGTCCTACTTATAAAAAATGTTTATCGTGGAATGATACGTTGTGCTGGCAGCAACCTTGCACATGTCTGGAGGTTACTACACCTCAGGATTGCATCATTGTCTCTTGTGTTTGATGTAATCTTGTATTTTGTTCATAATGGTCCCAGGAGCAACAGGCTCCATACCATATAGCTAGGTGCGGTCCAGGATATACCATCTAGGTTTGTGCAAGCTGTCTGTTTGATGTATGTACAACAATGAAATCATCAAAGGACTGGTTTTTAGAACACGTCTCCACAGCACATGGCTGTCTGGCTGAGATAGCCCTTGTGTCTATGTCATTTGGAGTTCTTCATGCTCGCAGCACATCCTTTTAGACACTGCACCCTGGAGTGCATGAGTTGCTCATTCTTCACGCATGTGTATGTCCTAGAGTCTCAGCTGAGGGACTGGCTTGTAGGCGTATCTGTGGGGATTGTCTTGATTATTAATGTGGGAAGCCCAGCCCACTGTGGGTGGCCCCACTCACTGGGTGAGAGGTCCTGGGAGTTAAGAATGAGCCTAGGAACCAGCCAGGAGGCAGTGGTCACCCATGGTTTCTGGTTCAAGTTCTTGCTTGTTTCCCTGGCTTTCCCAGTCATTGACTGTGACCCGGAAGTAGAAGCCAGATAAATCCTTTCCTCCTCTAAGTTGTGTTTGGTCAGTGTTTTCTCACAGCAACAGAATACAACAGATATCATCATACTGACCCGGCCATTGGTCACTGGAGTAGGTTCTTAGTAAATGTTTGACATTTGAGTATAGCAGCTCGATGGGCAGAGCTGAGTCTGTGTGTCTGTCCCTTTGCCTCCTACTAACAAAGTGACCTTGGATAAAGGTCTTACTAACTTCGAGCCTCTGAAATGCTGATCCTAGAAGATGGAGGGTTACGGTCACCCCTCCCCCATCAGGTGTTAAGGAATGCAGGCAATCATGTGTAGTGTGTAGACCGAGTAACAGTTGCCACTTACACAGCAGGCTCCTGATAAACAAGCCACAGCTTCTTCCCACTCATCTTGGAACTTTATCTTTTGACCTAGCCTCCTTAGAATGGGTCATTTGGAGAGAAGATTGCCAGTATATTCAGACTGAAAGATAAAACTGTAGCCAAGGCATAGCTTAGTTGGTGATAGAGTGCTAACTCAGCATGCAGAAGACCTTGTGTTTGTTCCCCAGCGCCCCACCCCCACCCCACACAGAGCCATGCTATGATAAAGACCAAAATGATTCTCAAGAGTTGGGTGGTTTCATGCCCTGGAAGTGATGGAGACTTTTCTTCCTGACTACAGAGGTCAGATACTGCCTAAGAAATCATTCCCTCTGATCTCCACGAAGACAGGCTATAAATTAGGACTTGCTAGAGGCCCTCCCTAGGGTCACCACCAGAATGTAGAAGAGGCCTGAGCTTGCCAAGAGCCTGAAGCTTGAAGCACAAAGAAATGAATCCCCCCACCCCACTCGACCCCAGGAACTTGATTAATGTCTTTCTAACTTTGGGGGTGAGGGGGTGGAGGCTTAGGGTTGTAAAGGTCAGAGAGCACCACTTCTTGTGAGATACTCTCCATGCCAAACAACCTCGCCCTAGCTTCCAGGAGCAGCATTATTGGAGGTAGGGAAGGGCAACAGGGATGGAAAAATCCAGTGGGATCATAACATGGACTCCTATCCGTAGCTGTGCCTCTCGGGCATCTTGCCACATGGCCATTTTAGTCCTTTTGGTCTATTGAGACTGCGGGCTTTTCTAAGAGTTAGGTTCCTTTGAATAAACTGATCCATTTGGTTCTACGCTCAGTCCCTGCCAACCTACCCTAAATCTTGGTCTTTGTGAGGGGCTAGTGTTATGGGACAGACTCTGAGGGCAGAGTGGTCACCATGGGAAAAGTCAAATGCCCTGTAGTGGCATTCTCCCTTGAGGCAAGATCCAGGACTAGGACGTTGGCACTTGAGGCACTTGGAGACCACGTAGTTCAGTTCACCCTGTTACCAGTAAGGAATCTGAGATCCAAAGAACTCAAGTCTAGAGGCCAACAACCCAGGGATACTCATTCCATGCCAGGGTTTTTATCCCGTTCTCTGTAACAGTCTCACAAAGACAGCTTTCTGTAGTGCAGTGCAGGTGCGGCTATGCAGATGAATCCAGCTTTGACTAGAAAGTGTGAGTCCTGCTTTGCCGAAAGTTAGATTGGGGTTCTACCCTCCACATCTTGCCTGGCCTGTAGCTTCTTTCTGGGGGAAAGGGTAGGCAGAAGGAAGACCTGTGCAAACAGTTTCCAGATTTACACACTGAGAGACTCTCTGGGTGGAGCTGGGGCAGGTCCAAGGTGTGAAGGGCTCTGACTTGATCAGCCTGCTTTCTTGGGTTCTGGCCAGGGATGCAGACATCCTTTTCCTCCCTTCCCAGAGCTCACTGGCCTCCTTGAGACCAGAGGAGGCTGGTGTGCATTAAAACACCTTTGGGAGGTAGCACCTGGCACCCGGCCAGGAAAAGGAACAAACTGAGTGGAAACCTGAAGATAACTCACCAGAACTCACAGGAACTAAAAAACAGAAGGAATCAATGAGCCTGGCATGGCTGTAACTGAGGTTAGTGAAGGGGGAGGAAGAAAGAGACGGTGAGATTCCTAGGAGGAAATCCATTTGCTCAGTCACATGATTTCAAAACGAACACTTAACTGTACCAGGGGAAGTTCCAAGGAAATCAAACAAGGAAGGAAGGATGCAAGATTCCCACCCGTGACTCAAGATGAAGGCTTGGACTCAGGGGTACATTCTCAGCAGACTAGAAAGTGAAGTTCAAGGATGGCAGGCAGAATGAGATCTTCAAAACTTGGTAATCTATTACAAAAAAAAAAATATATCTACATAGATAAGGTGATTTTAAAAAAATATGTTGGAGAAAGGGATTAAGGAGCGATGAAATCTGAGAGCTAATGCTGGCCGCGATTCACTTGCCTGGCAGACACTACCTGGCTCCTCCTGTTTGCCCAGACTCCTCAGCCTCCGCAGGCTCCCAGCTTTTCCTTCTCCTCTCAGGTCTGTCCTGCTCCAGCCTTTACCTGTTAGCTCAGGGCGCCCTCCTTCCTCTGCTCTGATGAAGTTGAGCCGATACCAAGAGGGAAAAGTACAAACTCACTGGCTGATTTACCTCTGCACCCGTGTTAAATGTGTACTAAGCACTTGGTTGGAGGAACAAATATCATCATTGCACAGCAAAGAAGCATATTTTTAAAGAGAAATGTCATAAGCTCAACTTTGCAAAAAGATACATTTAAGATATTTTAAAGTCTGCCCCAAACAAAACAACAACAACAACAAAGAAAACCCAAACCAAAACACTAATGGTCCTTAGGTGACAGGATTATGAGAAAGTCCACATTCTCTTCTCTATTTCTTTCCCCTCATTTTGTAGACTGTGGCGGGGCTTTTTTTTTTTTTTAAGAGCCACATTGGCTTGTTTTATTTCTTTGTGTGTACGTGCATATTGCAAGGCAGGGCACACTGGCCCTGGCACGTGTGGAAGCCAGGTCAAATCCAGGTGTATTCCTCCATCACACTCTCTTTCCTACCTGCTTTATTTATTATTTGTATGTGTTCATTCCAGACTCGTCTGTCTGTGCCCCACATGTACACAGGTATCCTTA
This sequence comes from Grammomys surdaster, assembly GCF_004785775.1. Taxonomy (NCBI): domain Eukaryota; kingdom Metazoa; phylum Chordata; class Mammalia; order Rodentia; family Muridae; genus Grammomys; species Grammomys surdaster. The sequence continues at coordinate 569,460 of NW_021604856.1, forward strand.
GAGGCCAGAAGAGGGTGTTAGATCCCCTGGAACTAGAGTTGCCGGTGGTTGTAATCTAACTGATGTTAATCTAACTGATGTGGTGCTGGGAACAAAACGGGTTCTCTGCAAGAGCAGCAGGTGTTCTAAACCACTGGGCCATCTCTCCAGGCTCTTCCACTTTGTTATTTATAGACAGAGTCTGCCGCTATACCTGCAGCTCACCATTTTGGTCAGATTGGCTGGCCAATGAGTTCTCAGGATCTGCCTGTCTCTGGGTCCCAAGCACTGGAGTTACAAATACACGTTGCCACAACCAGTTTTTACAGGTGTTGGGAGTCTGATCTAAGGTCCTCACGTCTGCCCAGCAAGCATTCTACCTACCCAGTCGTATCCCAAGCTCTGCTTCATTTTATATAAGGAAAAAAATTGTATGATTTAACACCACACCATTCCACTTCCAATACAAGAAGTGCAAGAATTAAGACGTATAATCTAATTTTTAACTCTTGCTACATATTAGATATAAATTATGAAGACTTAGAGAAGATAGTTTGACTTTCATTATACAAAAAAATAAAATAGATTTACTTCCAAGTTACGCAGCTATGTTTGACAATCTACATAGCTGTTGAATAGGTAGGCATGAATGACAGTTCTCATTAAACACTTGGGTTGGTAGTAAGTCATTCCTCACAGGTTGAGGGAGATTGTTTCCAGAAACTCTCCAGTAAAAAAATAAATAAACAAAAATCCACAGAGGCTAAAATCTCTCATGGAATATGCATATGAAATATTTGCATATGATCTACATGGTTTTCTTGGACACTTGGATTATTTATGGTGCTAAAACAATATAAATGCTATGTTCTAGGCTGTTACAGAATAGTATAAGGACAAGAGAAAACCCTGCACATGCTCCGTTCAGACACAAGGCTCCTTGCTCTGATGAAGCTTACATCCTGGACCTGGAGCTTAATGCTGGAGCTGACCAAATCATGCACTTACACAGCCACCCCATCTGCCCTCCCTCCACCACCCGAGACAGGGTTTCTCTGTGTAGCCTTGGCTGCCCTAGAACTATGACCTCTAAACTCTCAGAGATATGTCTGCCTCTGCCTCCTGAGTGCTGGGATTAAGTGAGCCAGAGGCCTAGTTCCCTGTCATTAAAAAAACAAAAAACAAAACCAGCATACAAAGTAATACTTACTACATTTCACACGTCTTTGTTTTGATTAATCCTCCCCACTCCCCCATCTGCTTGCCTTCTCTGACCCCAGATTCACCTTGCTACTTCCCTGTCATGTGACCCAATACCCTCCCCACCCTTCTTCCTTAAAGTCCCCCCCCCTTCTAGTTTTATGATCTTCATACACAGGCAATCCCCATAACTATACTCCTGTAAAAATTAGAAGGTAAGAGAGCTGGGCCTGTGGCTTGGTGGTGTTTGCTGAGGCTCAATCCTAAGTACTAAAATCAAGCCCCAACTCAAACAAAACCCCCTACATTTGGGGCTATAGAGACGGCTCAGCAGTTAAGAGCATATGGTATTCTTGTGCAGGACCTCGGTTCCATTCCCAGCCCCCGTGATGGGTGACTCACAATCACCTGAAACTCCAGCTCCAAGGAGTTTCTGGCTTCTGTGGGCACCTCAACACATGCACACACATAATTAAAAATAAAATAAAATCTTAACTAAAAAACAGCACAAATGTATGAAGGCCTGATCATATATATGTACTATGTGTGTACAAGGGCCCGCTGAGACCAGAAGACAGCTTGCAATACCTCAGAGCTAGAGTTACCAGAGGTTGAAAGCTGCCCTTCCCCAATACGGGTGCTGGGAACTACACTTAGACCCTCTGCAAGAGCTCTAAGTGCTTCTAACCGCTGAGCCATCTCTCCAGTACCCAAATGAATTATTATTTTTTAAATTAGAGGATAAAATCTGTATATGAGAGAGGACATGAGGTTTGTTAAGAAGTTTAAAAGCTTCAATTTCTTAACCGTTTGCTTCCCCTGTGCTGGATGGGAAGATCCAGCCAGCCATAGTCTCCCGTATACAATAAACTCCACTCCCTTCTTACGTGTGTTTAGGAATCTTGACTCAACACACATTGGGTAGCTCTGACAGTAAGACAGAACACATTCCTCATAAGTAGATATTAGCCAAAAAAAAAAAAAAAAGTACAAAATACCCAAGGTATTGGGTAGGAGAAAAGGACCAAAGCCCTGAGAGCCAACAGAAACAATGGAAACATGAAACCTCTGGAAGTAGGAGGTGGGGGATCCTCCAGAATGCACCAGAGACCTGGGAGGCGACAGACTCTCAGAACTCAAAGGGAGGGACATGCCCGACAGTGGGGAGAGGGAACTTACAGAGCCCACCTCAGCAGGAAGACAAGGCATCAAGTGAGGGAGGGGGTTGCCATCCCACAGTCAAACTCTGACCCAGAATTGTTCCTGTCTGAAAGAACTAGAGGGATGGAAATGGAGAGGAGCCTGAGGAAAAGAAGGTCCAGTGACAGACCCAAAGTGGGATCCAGCTCAAGGGGAGGTTCCAAGGCCTGACACTATTACTGACACTGTGGAGAACTCACAAAAAGGGACCTATCATGACTGTCCTCCAAAAGATCCAACAAGCAGCTGAAAGAGTCAGATGCAAATATTTGCATCCAACCAATGGACAGAAGCTGCTGACCCCTGTGGCTGAGTTAGGGAAAAGCTGGAAGAAGCTGAGGAGGAGGGTGACCCTGTAGAAGGGCCCCCAACACATATACAGCAGAGGACTGTCAGGTCTGGGTTCAGTCAGAGAAGATGCACCTAACCCTCAAGAGACTGGAGGTCCCAGGGAGTTTACAGATCTGGAGGAGGGGACATCCTCGTGGATACAGGGGGGCAGGGAAAAGATATGGAATGTGTACAGTCAGAGGGTGGACTGGGACGGGAATAAAATCTGGAGTGTAAAATAAATAAATAAATAAATAGTTAAATAAAAAACAAAAAAAGAATCCCCTTCCAGCTGGTGTGTGGTGCATTCTTTTAATGGAGAGGCAGAGACAGCCAGATCTCTGTGAATTTGACAAGCCTGGTCTACATAGTGAGTTCCAGGACAGCCAGGACTATGTAGAGAGACCTTGTCTCAGACAACAACAACAAAAAGAATCCCCCCCCCCCCCGCTCCCAGCCCACCCTCACCCCCACCCCCACCCCCCACTCTCCTATCCTAGCCCTACAGGTGTGTGCTCTGACCCTGG
>NW_021604856.1:572795-578185 GCF_004785775.1 Grammomys surdaster
CTCTCCTATCCTAGCCCTACAGGTGTGTGCTCTGACCCTGGGAGATATGCATTTTCCAAATTATTCTGGATACAATAAAAACAAACAAACAAATACAAAGGAACATTCCCAGACGTGGTTGGTTGACTCTGTGCATGCGACACCCATGGGTAAGGAGGATCAGAGAACCGTCCAAATCCAGCTCTGTACAGACTCAGGAGGGGGAGGCAGGAGGATGTGGCCTTGGAAAGCGTCTAAGGATGCCTGGCTGGCAGACTGCAGAGCCTACGCAGGATGGGCTTCACAGAGGAGCTTTTGACCTTAACCGTCGTGCTGACACTCAAAACTCTCATTCTCTTCCCCATCCAGGGAAACTTTCTACAGAGGAGAAGATGTCACCAACAAAGATTTATCTGGGATCCTGGGAGATGACACAGCTGGCACAGAGCTTGTTAGACAAGCTGATTACCTGAGGTCCCTGGAATCTACCTGTGGAAGAACTGACTGAAGTTGTCATCTGATAGCTGCAGGTTCAGTACTGACTGTGACACGTGAACAGTGCCCTCCCCCATGTTGATGATGGTGATGGTGGTGGTGGTGATGATGATGATACAGAAAATAAAAGTTCAAGATTTATTTGAGAAGGTGGGGTGCTGCAAAGCAGTAAATCCCAGAATCTAGAAGGCTAAGGCAGGAGATTCATGAATTTCAGGCCAGCCTGAGGTAGGTAGTGAGATGAGATAGAGAGAGAGAGAGAGAGAGAGAGAGAGAGAGAGAGAGAGAGAGAGAGGAGATTGAGATTCATTTGTTCAATAGAATTATGGGGCTATAAAGAAGTTCACCAACTAAACACATGTTGAGACTGCACACAGAGCATTAAGGAGGTGGAATTTCGGTCATACCTCTGTTCTCTGAAGGTAGTAGACCCGGTAAGCAGATACTGACATGACCTAGAAAGACTCAGTTACCGGGCCTAGGCACACATGTCACTGGTAGGATCGGAAGTAGGAAGGTAGTGGACTAGGGAGGGGACATTCAAACTCCCCACTCTCGGCTACGGAAAGCCGCTGTGCCTGTGCCGCATGTTACATCATAACAGACAGTCCCAGACTCCTTGCCTCCAGTGTTTGTGACAGCAGCAGCTATTCTGGCTCCCTGTTTATAAAAATAAAGTGCTAGAGAAACGCGTCTCCCAAGTGTCCTCCCAGCACTGGATGCTTCGTCATGGTGTTTTCTCTTCCCTGTGCAAAGGCTCTGCTGGCCCAGTTCCCCCTGGCTACCTCACAGAGCTCCTCTAGGGACTCGGCGTCTCCTGGGTTCGCCCCCTAGAGGACATCTGTGGCGCTGCAGCGGCCTGACTCCCGGGGAGGATCTGTGCATCAGACCAAGTCAACATAATCACATGGTAAAGCCAACTTTAATTACCGCTTTCCCTTTTTTGAAAAACATGGATCAAGTACACATTCTCATAGCCCTTCCCACGATTGCCAGGGCAAGGCTTCTGGAACAATGACGGGTGCAGTCGCAGCTTGAAAAGCCACTGGATTATTTTAAAATTGGATTCTATTTTAGACTCCCCACCCCTCCGTTTCTCTTAGGTCCTAGGAGACTCATTTGTTGATCCAGTAATGATCGTAAAGAGCTGACAAGTCTCAGTTATAAAGCAATGCATTTGTCTCTAGTTGTTTTATTAAAACAAGTTTTTAGTTTGTTAGGTAAGACATGCAACGCGATACGAGACCGGAACGTCACTAAAGGGTTTTCGGCCGCACACAATATTTGTAGAGCTAATCACAATAACTAAAGTTGGACATGGCCCAAGCATCATCACTGATGAGTGGCTATACAGACCGAGAGATGGCTCAGCAAGGAAAGGGGCTTGCTGCCTAGCCTGACCACCCAAGCCCATCCCTGACTCCTGAGGGTTATCCTCTGCACACAGTGACACCAGAACCACCTCCTACCGTAAACAAACAACATCGCACAATGCAGCGTTACTCAGCCATAGAAAAGGATGAAGAAATGATAGCAGTCTAAAATATAAACAAGTTTTGAAGGCATGCCAAGTGAAGGAAGCTGTCTTAGAGTTTTACTGCTGTGAAGAGACACCATGACTTGGCAACACTTATAAAGGAAAACATTTAATTGGGGCTGGCTTACAGTTTCAGAGGTTTAGCCCATTATCATCATGGCAGGAAGCATGGTCCCCTGCAGGTAGATATGGTGCTAGAAAAGGAGCTGAGAGTTCTCCATCTTGATTCACAGTCAGCAGAAGGAGACTGTGGCACACTGGGCATAGCTTGAGCATAGGAGACCTCAAAGCCCACCCCCATAGTGACACATTTCCTCCAACAAGGCCATACTTCCCAATAGTGCCACTCCCTATGGGCCAAACATTCAAACACACGAGTCTGTGGGGGCCATACCTATTCAAGCTACCACCAAAGCCAGGCATAAAAGCCCAAATGTTTGTTTGTTTGTCTGTTTGTTTGTTTGTTTTTGGTTCTTCAAAACAGGGTTCTCTGTGTATCTCTGGCTGTCCTGGAACTCACTTTGTAGACTGGACTGACCTTGAACTCAGAAATCTGCCTGGCTCTGCCTCCATAGTGGTAGGATTAAAGGTGTGAGCCACCACTGCCCAGCTTAAAAGGCCACATGTTATATCATTATTTTGCTATGAAATATGGAGAAGAAGCAAACTGATGGAGATGTATAGCGAGGTTAGTGGTAGCCAGGAGCTAGGGGTAGCAGGAAATGCTTTCTCATGAATATGGGGTCTTCTTTGGAGGCAATGTCCTGAAGTTAGACAGCAGTGAAGGTCACACTGTGTGATGAATGAACTAAAAGTCGCTGAGTTGTGTATTTTAAAATAGTTACAGCAGCATAAGTTTTATGCTTTGTATACTTTTTACCACAACAAAATGTTCTACTTTCTCCAGGTCTCCTCCCTGAAAGCAAAACTAAATATTAGCTTTCCTCTCAACCTTTCAGAGCCTGTTGTTGTTGTACCTGTGAGTGCATGCAGATGTATGTTTAGGTCAGGCATTGTTGAAGGACTTTGTTCCTCACCTCCTCCTCAATAATCCACACTCCTCTTTCCTTTCCTCCTGACAGTTTACTTAGAACAATCATCCGTTTCTTTAAGAGAAATCAGGAAGAAGTTTTATTAGAGCTAAAGTACATACTTGAGCGAGGAGTGGTTATGAATACATATGCATATTTACGTTACACACATATCCCCCAAATTATATATACATATTCCAGTTCTAGAAATTGAGAGTCATACCCTAAACCATTTGGAAAAATCTCAGAGAGACAAGAGAGGGAGAGGGAGAAAAACAAAGGAACACAGAGCAACTGATTAAAATGCCCTCAGTCGCATTTGAGGTGGCTGGTCAAGCCTTCTCTCTCTAGACCTTTCCTTTCAGGGAGTTTCTTCTGATCAGAAACCATCAGTTCCTGACCCAGGAGGGAGGTTCATATCTGGTTACCTGGACCTTAGAAGCTACACTGGGGAAGCGAGGGGAGAGTTTGGGGGATGGCGCTGGAGACACAGGGACAATCACACAATAGGGACACCTGGAGGGAAATCCCTGTTATTTGATATCTCAAAAATGCTTTTAAAATTAGTACATGAACAATCTAGATGGAAAAACTGGTAATTTTGCCAGGAAAGAGCCTGGGTCCGTGAGGCCTCACTGTGTTGATGCCTGCTAGTGTGGGCTGTGTGTCTGAAGCTTTGATCCTGTCTTGTCTTCTCAGTTCAGACTTTTTTCTTCAAATTTGTTTATTTCTATTTTACGTGTAAGAGTGTTTTGCTTACATGTATGTATGTGCATCGTGTGTGTATGTGTGTGCGTGTGCGCGTGTGCCAGTGTCCCTAGAAGCCGGAGAGTGTGCTAATCCCTTAGAACAGGAGTCACAGACACTTGTGAGCCACCTTGTAGATACTAGGAATGGAATCAGGGACCTCCAGAAGAGTAGCCAGTGCTCTTAACTGCTGAGCCTTCTTGTCAGGCTCCAGCTCAGAGCTCCTTGGCCACTTGTTCCCATATGAGAAGCCTGGTGAGTGAGCGGGGTGGGGTGGGGCAGGGCTGGTGGGAGTGGAGGGTGGATCCCGTAGGAAACAGTTTCACTCACAGGACTCCTGGTCTACTTCCCTATAACCCACAGGGTTATGTGTTGATGAGGGTAATTTCAGTGACCTAATTGGCTTCTAGAAAGTTCTTCACTGATTTTAGTTTATAACTGGAGATCAGAAGGACAGTGATTTTTATTTTACTTTTTATTTATTTAATTTAGTTATTTTTGCCCTGAAAGATTTTTATTCCAGTAAAAAATAGGCCCAGCTTTAAACATAAAAGACACTTTTAGATCTGTGCTTCCAAATCTCTCAGGGGACGGTCCTTTCATTTGTCAGATCCTCCGCGGCCCGTGTTTATGGAGCCCTGTGTTTGTAGGGTATTTTGCAGCAGCATAAACATTACTTCAAAACAGGAAGCAGGCTTTTAGTCTTTGGTCTGAAGTCAAGTGTTTCAGAAAATGAAAAGGCTCTGGCTGGAGGCAGGTTTGATGTGACACAAGTTCGATGTGACAACAGGAAGCTGGGTGACTTGCTTTGCCTCTCCCATCAGGGCGCTTAGCCAGATGCATCCATTTCTTAAACATCTGTTTTGGGCACGGCCTCTCTTACCACTGATAACAACCAGTAGTTGCTTTCATTTCTTCCCAGTACGCATATTCTTGGCGTGTGTAATAATTTTGCCAAGATGGCAGTTCTGAAAGTGTGATCCAGGGAACAGCAGGGTCCCCCAGGCCCTGCCAGGCAGTCTAAGACTATTTTCACAATACTTTGCACTCACTCTGTCAGTGTGCTGTGAAGGCTGCCGGACACAGCCACAGTTACTGAAGGGGCTATTCGAATAATCCTCCTGAGTTACAGGTCTGTGGGAAGCTAGCTCTTCCCTGTGCATACCAGCCAACACACACTGTAGTAAGCCAGGTAATAGAGATTCTTTTAAAAGATTTATTTGTATCTATGGGTGGTGTGTGTGTGTGTGTGTGTGTGTGCATATGACTACATGTGCTTGAGGAGGCCAGAGCCATAAGATTCTCTGGAGCTGGAGTTACTGGCAGTTGTAAGTTGTCTGACTTACAACTAGGAACAGAACCTCAGGTTCTCTGCAAAAGCAGTATGTGCTCTAACCATTGAGCCACCCCTCCAACCCCAGACAACAGAGAGGTTTGTGAAATGGAAGTCAGCAGCCCTTCCTTTCCCTAAACTTAGAAAGTAGAATTATTTTTCATAAGATATATTGTGAATGTATTTTTATATTGGCTATTGTCTCCAGCTCTCTCTCTCTCCTCTCTCTCTCTCTCTCTCTCTCTCTCTCTCTCTCTCTCTCTCTCTC
>NW_021604856.1:578195-618192 GCF_004785775.1 Grammomys surdaster
TCTCTCTCTCTCTCTCTCTCTCTCTCTCTCTCTCTCTCTCTCTCTCTGTGTGTGTGTGTGTGTGTGTTTGCTCATGCGGGCACAACCATTCATTTTCAGCTATTATTCCTCAGGCACCATCCCTTTTTAAAAAATTTAATTATATTTATTTATTAAACTGGTAAGAATAGATACTGTCCTTGAGCTGAGTCAAAAGGCTGGAGAAAAGCAATGCACTTATTCATCTTTTGTTTTTTTATTAAGCGTACGTGTCCATGTGTGTTTGCATCCATATGCCACGGCATATGTACAGAGGTCAAAGGACAAACTGCAGGTGTTGGCTCCCTCCCTCTTACTTTCCACCACATGTGCTCTGGGGATCAAACTCAAGCCTTGAGTGGCCAGCACCCCAATCTGAGAGCTGTTTGTAGGTGCTCTAATTGTGTGTGTGTGTGTGTGTGTGTGTGTGTGTGTGTGTGTGTGTGCTGTGTATGCTGTGTATGAAAGTGCAGCCATGCATGGGCCATTCTGCACTTGAGGAAGTCACAGGACAACTTTTGGAAATCAGTTCTCTTCCATGATAGATTCCAGGGATGGAACTCAAGACATCAGGGCAAGTAAGTGCTATTTACCCGCTGAGGCATCTCGCCTCCCTGCCCCTATTTCTGAGAATGCGCTGGTTTTAGCTGGTAACTTTGTACAAGTACCTTTGGCATAAGTGACTCTGTTTTGGTTTGGTTTGCTGGGCCTAGAAGAGCACAAATCAAACCAATGATTTTTGAAAACTTTAACATACAATAATATTTTAGAAATTAAAAGAGTAAGTTCCAGGACAGCCAGGACTACACAGAGAAACCCCGTCTCAAAAAACCAAAAAAGAAAAAAAAAATAAAAATGGATGACTGCTGAGATGGCTCTGTCCATCAGTGTTTGATCCTCAGAAGTTACGGTTTAAAATGAGAGACCCCCAAAGAGCAGGGTCAGCCTCCGTGATAAGTCCCCTGGCTATAACCTTCACAGGGAAAGTAACTTTCAAAGGAGCACGCACACACACACACACACACACACACACACACACCCACACCCCAGTTCCCTGCTCTGCAGCTCTTTCCTGTCTGGAAGCTGGCCTCTGCTCCCTTAAGGGAACATTTGTTGTGTTTGAGTTAGAATGAGGCACTGCCTGGATCACAATTAAAACCACAGTTAAAATTCAGATCATATCTGCAAATTTACTGTGACTGTGCGGCTATGTCTTTTGTCAGATATAACAAAAGCTCATCTGAGGGTTTTTTTTTTCCTCCCAAAGAAAGGTCTCAGAACGTAGCTCAGGCTAGCCTTGAACTTGATGATTTTTGTCTCAGCCTCCCAAAGGGTTGGACATGCTTTTAGTCCTATCACTCAGAAGGCATGAACAGACAAATCTTTATGAGTTCAAGGCCAGCCAGGGCTGCATAGTAAAACTCAACCTCAAAAATCAACCAACCAAAACAAAACCAGCAAAATTAATAAAGACACTAATTAGTTAATAAAGATCAAATTCAGTTGGCATTGTTGACATACAGCTTGATAACCTAGCACAGCTAAACTAGGCGACAGACACATCAACAATGAGAGGCATTAACTCCAGCTGAATGGGTGGGCTATGAAGCTACATTGTAGATACAGGCCATCAGCCACTTAAGGAAACCCCAATGGGACTAATAGTTCTCCCAGGTCTGAAGGGAAGAGGGCACAGTGCCAGGGCCATCTCGTGGGTGGGGTGTTTTCCTTTTCACTCCCTAATGTGTGCCCATGCTGGTTTCACTGACTGTGGTAAGTACCTGGCTTTGGATGGCGTGAGAGTGTGCCGCTGTGATGGGCTGTCTGATGTGGAACATATAAGTCACTGTTGTGTCCTCGATGAGTAGGTCCTTGTCCTGAGAGGTACCTGAGAGCAGCCTCACCCAGAGAGATGCATATTGACATTCTAGGGACACAGCAAGAGAAGGAGGAAGAAAGATCAACCATTGTGATCAGTGAGTAAAGATGATGGCACAGATGTTACACCAGTTTCACAGAAGGGTAAACTGAGGCCCAGAAGGTGGTATAATACTATATTTTGAAGGAAATCTTATGTATGTATGTACGTACATATGTATGTATGTATGTATGTATGTATGTATGTGGTGGGAGTCTCATATATCCTAGACTGACCTTACTACGTAGCCAAAGATGACCTTTGAACTTCTGGGCCTCCTGGCTCCATCCCCTGAGTGTTAAGATTACAGATGTGCACACCACATACAGTATGATGCAGTCCCAGGGACTGGACCAGGTCTTCCTGTGTCTTAGGCAAGCACTTTGCCAACTGACCTACAGCCCCAGGTGCAAACCTGAGTTCTAAATATCAGCAGCAACAGCTCCTAATATTGGCATCACTTGGGTTAACAGCTTATCCTCCTGACCCTCAAGCTCCTCCTCTGTGAGTTGGACACCATGATGCCCACTTTACAGGACTATGAAGATTAAATATAAATAAAACCATGGTCAGAACAGGCACCTGATACAGGTAGGCGTAGGCAGAATGTGGTTTTTTGTTCCTGGTCCTAAATCAAGCAACCCTAAACATCATCCAAAAGTCATATAGCTCAGCGTAGTCCTCGAAGGGGTGAGATGGCAGGATCCCAGGGCCCTCAGGGTCTTCCCAGAGCCTGCCCTGGTCAAGGGTGAGACAGCAGGATCCCAGGGCCCTCCAGGGCCGCTCAGAGCCCGCCCAGGTGTCAGTAGCCTGAAATTGTGCCTTTGGGGAAACCATAGATTCCCCAGCCCTTAACACATTAAAGGTTATCTCCATGCTCCTAGCCAGTCCTAACCCCTTGCAAATGTTCCACCCTCAACACCTCACTCATGGTATCTGGTGATGCCTCTCCAAACATTCACATCTGGGTAACACACCCACGTGGTACTCAGAGAAGCCCTGACGAAGTTTTGGCTCCTGCTGGCTGTATTGACAGCTGGCTGGTGCTCTACATCCATCCCTCATCCCCACCACCACATCCCACACACACACACACACACATAAACACACACACACACACACACACAGACACACACACACAAACACTGACCCACAGGGAGGTTTGTGTCTCTCTCCCAGGCAGGCCTTTCATCATACTTCAGTACAGTATGTGCTGTATGCCACTGTCTTGCTCTGGGTGTCCTGAATCCCAGCAGGCCAGGCTGGGTGTGCCTCATTCAGGGGACTTTTCCTCCATTCCCCATGTAGGAATGTCCCAGCTTTCCGAGGGTCCTTCAGTAGTCTTCCTCTTTCCTCCCCTCCATTAGTTCAGTTTTATCACTTCCGGGCAATTCCTCTGGGGACTCCCTGCTCTGCGTAGAACAGCTGTGGTAGGTAGGAAAAGGGGGGAGAGCATCTGGACTCCACATCCTTCTACCCGTCTTTGAGAATAATGAACTGATACTTAAAGTTTATGGGGTTCCTGGATCAGTTTCTTCATTGGTCCAACCTCAGAGGCAAGAGGAATGTCATGGCCATTCCCTCTTAGCAGATGGGGAACATTGTGAGGGCAGAGACTGTTTCCTATTTTTAGAAAACAAAACAGTTGCTGAGTACTGAATACACATAAACAATATAATGGCTGAGAGACACCAACGTGGACCCACAAAACAAGAGTTACAAAAGTCAGACAGGTTGGTGTGGTGCATGCCTTTAATCCCAGCACTCTGGAAGCAAAGGCAGTTGGATTCCTATGACTTTGAGGACAGCCTGGTCTACAGAGTGAGTTCCAGGATAGCCAAGGCTACAACGGAGAAACCCTGTCTCGAAAAAACAAAACAAAGCCAGGCAGTGGTGGCGCATGCCTTTAATCCCAGCACTTGGGAGGCAGAGGCAGGTGGATTTCTGAGTTCGAGGCCAGCCTGGTCTACAGAGTGAGTTCCAGGACAGCCAGGGCTACACAGAGAAACCCTGTCTCGAAAAACAAAACAAGCAAACAAACAAAAAGAAAGATTTAAAAAATAAAAAGGTCAGGAAAACAAAACAAAAAGAGTTAAGAGTTAAGAAGGGAAACTCCAGTTTCCCAGCAGAGGTCCTGCACTGTAAACCCCTCCCCTCAGATTCAGAAGAACCCTGGGCTGCCACTGAGAAAGCTTGGCCTTTACCTGAGGAGTTGCATGGTCCCCTGCTTGTTTGATGGGGCTTGATTCTATTCAATTAGACTTGATTTATTTAACACCTTAGTGTCAGGTGCTGGGTAAGGCAAGTGTGTGTAAGCTGCTGTTAGCCAGCTTCCCAGGAAACAGCTTCTTAGTAACTGTAATTCCAAAAATAGATCCTAATTAACGGGTATTTAGGTTGGGGCAAGACTGAAGCCTGGCCATTCAGGAAGCTGAGAAGTCAGGACTTCAAATTCAGGGGCCTCTTGGCTTACAGGGTGAGTTCAGAATCAGCCTGGATAACTTAAGGAGGCTCTGGTTCACGATAAAAACTCCAAAGGTGCCAGAGGAGCTGGGGAGATGGCTTAGTCATTAAGGTGCCTGCCTGTCACTGAAGAGCTGAGTCAGTGCTGGGCATCCATGGACAAAGGCTGGGGCCAAGTCAGAATTCTGTAATCCTAGCACTAGGAGTAGAATTCCAGCACTGGGAACAGATCATCTAGCAGAGACAGGATGATCCCAGGGCTTGCTTCCCACTTAATAGAACTGGATTTGTGAGTCCCAGATTCAGTGAGAGACCTTGTCTCAAACACTGAGACAGAGAGCAATTGAGGAAGACACCTGATGTTGGCTTCTGGTCCACATGCGTGCTTACCAGTGTGCACATGTACATTGTACGCACTCACACGGAGTTTTTAAAGGGGTTGGGGAGGGAGGCCAGTGAGCTGTCTCAGTGAATTAAGACTCTTGCTGCCAAGCCTGATGCCTTGAATTCAATTCCTGAGACCCACAGGGCAGAAGGAGAGAAGCGATTCACGCCATTGTCTCTGACTTCTGCGTATGCACCATGGCAGGAGTGTGCTTTTACTTGTACAAACACATGCAAGATATAAATAAATGAATGCTTTACAGTATTTTTAAGGGGTTGCAGACATAGCTAGCTCAGCAGCAGGTTGTCTGCCTAGCATGCACAAACCCCTACCTTCTGTCCTTAGTACTCAGGGAGAAAAGATTAAAAGAATAATTGACCAGGGCAGCGGCCGAGATGAGAGGGCACTTTGGATTGTGGAATGCTGGATGGTACTGAGGGAGAAGACCACCACCTCCCTGGCCCTCATGATGAGACCTCTGAGAGTCACAGGAGAAAGAGAAGTCACATCAGACAAGACTGGTCCATTGGCAGTTGCTCCCAGGGAAGTTGGGGAGTGTGTGTGTGTGTGTGTGTATATGTGTGTGTATGTGTGTGTATGTGTGTGTATGTGTGTGTATGTGTGTGTATGTGTGTGTGTATATGTGTGTGTGTGTGTTCTCGAGTATGTGTATGCCTGTACTTTTGTGTGTGTGCTTGTATGTGCCTGTGTGCCTGAGTGTCTATATATATATGTGTGTGTGTGTGTGCTTGTGCCTCTGTGTGTGTGTGTGCTTGTGCCTCTGTGTGTGTGTGTGTGTGTTTGTGTCTGTGTGCAGCCATGGAGCTAGAACAGGAAATCAAGCAGGGGGGAAGGGGCACAAATCAAGGAGGGAAAATAAACATAGTCAAAGCTGCCCTCTTAAATGGTCTCTCTAATGGAAATTTCCAATTTTGACATCCTAGTTAGGTTTTAATACACTGAAAAAAAAATCCACCTATCCTCCGTGAGCAATCCAAACACAGCAGGGAAGAGAAAAGGACCGAGGCGAGCTGGTGGAAATAAAACAAACATGCTGGGAAATTGCAGGAGAGACTGGACATGTCACCCAGACCTTGCGAAGAGAGGCACAATGAGGAAGAAAAACCCAGAAGAACTGAAGAAGAACTGAAGAATGTTTACATTCCTCCAACCACAAATGTGATGGGAGCTCAGAGCCTGGCGAGCTGTTAACAAAATAGAGCCGACTTCCAAGTGGAGGCTGCTGAGTAATATTCTGCTCCTGGTTGCCCTGGTAATTACACATCTGCTTAGCAGTAATGAAATCATATCAGGCCGAGACCCACAAGAAGGTTTCTAGGCCTCTAGCCCAGACACTGGCCTTGTGAGTGGAGGAAACAGATTAGATAGCTGTGAAAGCCTGGGGCCAGCCCAAGTTACTCACTGATATCACGCCTGGCAGGAGAGAGCCCGGGGCCTCAGGCTGGGAAGTCCCAGAGTGGCCTCTTGAAGACTGTTGGAGGGGGATGGGCATCGGGGACTTACATGAGGAAGGGGATTAGAAAGCAGAAGTGGAGTACACTCTGCTGGGTAATTAATTCCTGAGTACATCGTGGAGAGGTCGGGGGAAGGCCCGGTGAACAGGTCCTTAAGGCGAGAGGAGAACAGACATGCAGACACACAGTCACGCTCTGAGGTAGAGCGGAGGAAAGAAAGCTCTACAAGAATTCTCCCTCTTCACCATTCTTTTTCTTACACAGGACATGTTGGTACACAAAGAAGCTTAGCATATAAGCAAAGGTACAAAAGGAAAAAATGAACCATGCCACTCCAGATCTTAACCATGAGTCACCGTCAGCAACACGCCATCACTGGTTATATATATCTGTAGTGTCTTTTCAGAAGTGTTTGTATGTTTGTGTGTATATGTGCACCTGTGTGTATTCTTGTATATGCATGAATGTGTGTGTGTGTGTGTGCCTGCACGTGGAGACCAGAGGACAATCTGGACTATTGTTTCTCGGGTTCTGCTCCTCCCCCCCCCCCTTATTTTTTTGTTCTGGAATTAACTAAATAGGCTGGCTGACTGGTCCGTGGCTGAGGCCTATCTCAGCCGCCCCAGCTTTGGGGTTACAAGTGAATGCCAGCCCACACAGGGGTGTTTGTTTGTTTTTGTTGTTGAATGTTTGTTTGTCTGTTTGTTGAACATGGGGCCTGGAGATCAAACTCAAGCCCTCTTGCCTTGCAGACACGTAAGGTAGTGAATGAGTGTGATCTGAGATGCAGTTCTACTGAGGGCTGGAAGAGCGCTTCGTGTGGTCTGCACGCTCAGAAGAACAAGTTGCCTGGTGAGGAGCCTATTGATTTATGTTACATAACAGGGGCTGAGACTTTGCCTGGACACTACTGAGGACCCTGGACCGAGGAGGGAAAGGAACCTGGCAGTCTTGCTCTACCTATTTCTGTGCAAGATACTCTGGCCAGGGTCAGGGTGGGGGGGTGTGGCAAAAAGTCAGCCTCAGAAGGGGGGGTCTCAAGTCTGAAGACAAATGTTCCCCTTTTCTCTCGCAGCAATTAAAAGGTCTGGGTTCAAGTCCTGTTTTGTCACAGTGCGCCGGAATCAGTCACTTCTCTTTCCTGAAACTTCATAGCTCCTCACTCATAAATTCAACCCGCAGCGGCCGAGGGTGAAGATGTTCTAGAACGTGGTAGAGATGGTGGTTAAAGCACTGTGAATATTCTAGATGCCACTAAACCCTGTGTTCTAAAACAGCTGGCCCTATGTTATGTGAATTTCACCACATTTGAAAAACCAAACCACCCCAAGAGTTGTCTTGTGGATTAATCCAGTCTAGTGAGTTTGTCTGAATCATCATGCTGATGTGGGCCAATGTGAAATTAGTGTCATTCCCCTGGTGGCATTAACTCTTCTTGGCCTGGCTGGCCCCACAGGCTCTCAGCTAACAACTTAGTGTGATTCCTTCTAAGGTTTTTCAGGTGTGTAGTGCTGTTGCTTGCCACAATCCTAGCTGTTATACAGTCTATGATGTATGTCATTGTCCCTCCTCTTCTTGGTCCTGGCTACTCAGCCTCAGAGAGTGGGCCTGTGCTGGGCCACTTGCTAGGGTGCACAAGGATGTCAGGGAGGTAAATGATGCTGAGGTCAGTCACTCCCCGCGGGTTCTACGACCTGTGTGATCCCCATCTCCTGGCCAGGGCCTCATCCCTGGACTGCTGGAGATGGGACTGGCTCCTTGTATGTGTTGTATAAGTTTCCTCAGGCAGGGATTGTCTTGGACCTGCTGGGAGGGGCCTAGATATGTTGGTGTTGTGTGTGTGTAGGGGAGCCAGGCAGCCCAAAGGTTCTCACCCCAATACACTATCACCCAGCTGGTATCCAAGCTTCCTCTTAGGGTCCTTCTCTGTCCTTCCTGCTCCTAGTCCTCCAAGGGCAAAACCATTCTGCTTTCTAATTCAGAACATGCTTCCTGCACTTACCAGGAGTCACACTAACTCCTCTCCAGGCTGAGTCACACCTCCCCTATTCAATGCGGACAGACGCTCCATGGTTTATAGCTCCCTCTTCTTGTCCGTTGTCCTGTGACTGAAGCTCTAGGAAAATAGTCATTTAGGGGGGAAAATGGAGAAGGACTGGAGACACGGCAGTGAAAAACCGTCGCCGCTCTTCCAGAAGACTCTAGTTCAGTTTCCAGCACTCATATCAGACAGCTAACAAACACTTGTAACTCAAGCTCGAAGGAAATTAGTATTCTCTTCTGGACTTTATATCCACGCTCATACATATGCATATACACACAGACACATACACACACCCTACCACCACCACCGCCAGCACAACCACAGCCACCTCACGAACACACATACACATTAAGAAAAAAAAAAAAACTTTTAAAAATCTGGAAGGCAGCTGGGCAGAATTGGCAAATGCTTTTAATTCCAGCACTCAGGAGGCAAAGGCAGGTGGATGTCTGAGTTCGAGGCCAGCTTGGTCTACAGGAAAAGTTCCAGTACATCCAGGGCTAAACAGGGAAACCCTGTCTTGAAAAAAATAAAACAACAACAACAACCAGAACAAAAATGGAGTGCATAGGGAGATCTTTGTTCGAAAATCTAACCCTTATCACTCCTCATTAGGCCCTAAGGTGTCAGCACTTGGGGGAGCCTGGCTTTTCTGGAGAGATTTGTCACAGGAGGTAGGTATGAGAGGTAGTACATAGTAGACAGGGGTAGGAAAGGTCTCAAGAACTCTGGCCTTCTCCAAGATACATCTAAGAGATACAAGACTGAAGCGACAGTCTCCACCATGCCTTCAATGACATCCTTTCTCACTTTCTGTGGGAACATCTCTTCTCTGAGCCTCCAGGAAGTCTCCTACCCCTCCCCTGTGTTATGCCAAGGGCCTGAGACATGTCAGGGACAGAAGGTTAGAATACTTACTAAGCATCCTGTCTTTCTTCTCTCCCCTGTGGCAATCTACACACTCACTGGATGTTGGGTTTGTCTGTGAATTGGTGCTCTGAGTTACAAAGCACCGTGTTTAAAAAAAAAAATGCTTAGTTGCTTAGCACCCGAGCTTTGAGTTCTCTGAAGGATGCTTTAATTAATTAATTGATTGATTAATTAATTATTAATTGAAAAAGGTAGTATCAACAGCTAGCACAATGCTGGGTACCAAGCAGACACCAAACAGACATGAAAGTCAGGGGACTTTTTGCACAGGTTGAGCCTGAGCAACTGGCTCTTGAGAACATGTCCTGGCTGGCTTTGCCTAAGTTAAGACCCCTTGGTCTCACGATGTCTTTTTTTTTTTTTTTTTCCTGAGAGACTCCTGTGATTCTGACCACTTTGATCTGTTTTTCGTAACTCTGACCACCAATTCAGGAGACTCCTGGCACCTCTCAGGCGCTCACTTAGTACTTGATGGTGATTCCTTTACCAGATTCCCTTTACCCTGATTCTCATTACCAGATTCTCTAACTAGACTTCCCCATCACTGGTCACCATATGATGACCCACAAATTGTACTATTATGTCATGGGGTAGGCCTAATGTTTGGTCCAAAGTTCAACAACTGGATGATGGATTTGTAGGTGACGGCTGCCGAGAATGCCAGCCCTGTGAGCTGACAGGCCTGTGACGGAAGAAGGAGCATGAACAGACAGACCTTGCTGGAATCCTGGGCCAGCCTCTAAGTAGCTATCTGATCATGTCTGTAACCACTGAGCTTCAAATCCCATCTAAAGCAACAACAGCCGGTTATAGCGAAGAGTCAATAATGACAATCGTGAAGTCTCTATGTGCGTGCCTCGTACACGGCAGACATGTGTGATCTCAGTGTTAGTTTCTTTCCCTTCCTTTTCTTTCTGCATAGACCTCGTCTAAGTACCCATGGGTCTTTGAAACACATGCTCCCTTGTGAAACTGTAACTGGGGAAAAGTCAACAAACTTTAGAAAGCTTATCTTTCCGAGGGAAACCAGGATCCCTAGGGAACAGGGACAATCTCTGCTTACACATTTCCCTAGAACAGAGCTTTCCTTCTCCTTCCCTGTCCAAAGTCTCTAGGCTACCAGAGTTCACAGGCCACGTTTAAGTGTGAAAGTCTTAGAAGTCCTAATGACTGACACCCAAGGCCTTGAGATGGCCCACAGCTCCAGAGGGACAGCAGTAAGAGAGGCAAGTCCGTAAAGAACCAGGAAGAGATGGCCAGGCAGCTCCAGTGCTCTGTGAAGGTAGGTCAGCATGGAGTCTGCAGTCTCCACCCTGGATTCCCCACAGGCGCCACAGAACCAAGGGAAGGCAAGCTAGGAGTGGGTAGTCACTGCTTCTTCAGGGAGGTGAAAGACCTGGGATTTAGAGACGCAAAACTGGACAGAAAGAGCAGAGAATGCCAACCGTGGCCCGAGGTCCCAAGACCAACAGCATCAGCTCCAAATCCAGGGTGTTGGGAATACAGATGTGGGGGCCTCGTCTCCCACCTAATAAATGAAGGAATGAAAACAACTGGGCCTGGGCTTGGGGCTGGGGTTCTCATGAGGTCCCCAGTGAGTGAGTCCTGCTCACACTGCGTGTTGAAACTTGCTGGCACGGCAGATGTTTTTTGCTTATTTAACTGGGTCTTCCTTCCTGACTTAAATATGGGACCTGGCATCCCACAGGCACAGCTACAACTTCCGTAGAGGGAAAGATCTGAATTCCGATTCCGACTCCGCCCCTCGGTGGCTGGGGGGGGGGGGCTACAGACAAGCCAGCAAACTCTCTGAGCGTAAGAAGTCTACCTTGCGGGGGTTGTGGTTAGGTCAGGAGGGATGTAAGGCAAGCTTTTGGCTGGGCGGCAGACACATAATAGGTATGCATCTCACTATCATCATCAGTGTTACCGCCGTGACTATAGAGAAAGAACCCTGCGGGTACATTCAGGGAAAATCATCCATCCAAGTGGGAATTGTTTTACTTTGTGGACATTTCACAGGCTGCTCAGAACGCTATTTGGTGCCGTGGGTATGTCCTCATTAGGCTAGGAAGATATAAAGATACCAAAATCGAACAAGAACTACATCCCTCTGTCATTTGGATGCACAATGTGAGAAGCCCCGCCCCCTTGAGAAAAGCCTCTGTCCTCCTGACGTGAGCTGCCTGCTTCCCACCCTCCCCCCTCCCCTTCCCCTTCTCTTTTCCTTTCACTCAAGTCTCTTAAGCACACAGTTGCATCAGCCAAATATTTGCTGAGCCGTCCAATGAATGGGTTGGCTCTATTTGCTTTATAATGCCCTACTGTTGTGTAATCCAAACAGCCTGAGGAGCAGGCCTTAGGCACCCCTACCCCCAACTAGAGGAAAAAGTCACGATGGCCTGGCCATAGCCCCCATGTGGCTGACACATCCAAATTTTGGGAAATCAGGCTTGTAGGGTGGCAGCTATATGAGAATAAGTTGGCAGGCTAGTTATCATGGAGATTTTCCGAACTTAACGATAAGGGACAGGGTCTTGCTACATAGTTCAGGCTGGCCTCGTACTGGAGATCCTCCTAGCTCAACCATACCCAGTCCAGAGATCACAGGTGTAATGTCGCTGCATCCGGTTACAGACACCCACTTCTCTACCTTCTAAATTCATACTATGGTTCACTTTTCTTTCTTTTTTTTTTTTTTTTTTTTTTTCCAAATTAGCTAGGTATTCCTTAGCCTCTGCAGTTCAGGCAGAGCAAATTAGAATCAGAGGACCAAAAGTGGCCTATCCCTTTGCCTCCTTGGGTGTTTCCTGTGCAGTTCTGGCCAAAAGGCATTCACGAACTCAAGCTCTTGGCTTCCTTTAGCATCTGTCTCTGCTGGTAGTCAGCACCTGTGGGCCTTCCTGGCCCCTATCCAGCTGTTCTCCATTGATTTTCTGACCTATTTCTCATTAAGTCATCCTCCCCACCCTCAGCTTATAGGATAAAGTCCCACAGCTCTGGCAAGCACTCAAGGTCTTTTGCAACTGAGCCCCACCTACATGTCCATCCTTACTGCCCACAGCCTGCTGAGACTTTGTTTGACTCCTGCCCTATCACTGACCTGCTCATTCATAATTCCCAACAAATACCCCAAGGGTCCTTCTCTGTAGTCTGCCTGGTGGATGGTGACACTTCTGTCTAGAACCCACTCAAATGTGGTATACTGTGGAAACAACGACAACAACAACAACAGGTCCAACAGCACCCAGTGGCTTCCTGAAGGCTTCTTTCCATCTAGAATGAATGTCCTGTCTTTACTCTTCCTATCCCAGATTCCTGCTCTCCTTTAGGGCTTGGCTTCACTTTCCTCTTTGAGTTGTTCTCTTTTTAAAATAATCGCAGATTTAAAGTTGTAAGAATAGTACAAAGAACCCCAAGATACCTCTCACCTAGATTCTCTAAGTAGTGTTACCAATGCTGCTATTTTTGAGCTATTCTCTTACCACGCAGCTATCACCGGCCTGTAAGTGGCCATATAGCCTGCCCCCAGCCCTTTACTCCCTGCCTCTGCCTCCCAAGTATGTTGGTTACAAACACAAGTTGACTTAACCTTGTAACCATCTATCTGCTTCACTAAGGATATAACTTTATTTTTTTTCTGAGCTGTTTATATGTGATTTCTAGACTTTCCTCTTTGTTCATGTAATGTATTTGTTTTCTTTTTTTTTTTTTTTTTTTTAGATTTATTTATTTATTATATATGAATACACTGTAGCTGTCTTCAGACACACCAGAAGAGGGCATCAGATCTCATTACAGATGGTTGTGAGCCACCATGTGGTTGCTGGGATTTGAACTCAGGACCTCTGGAAGTGCAGTCAGTGCTCTTAACCACTGAGCCATCTCTCCAGCCCATGTATTTGTTTTCTAAAACCAAAGACAATTCCCTTTTTCCCCTTTATGTGTGCATGTGCAGATGAACTTGTGTGTTATATGTCCAGAAGACAGGGGTCAGACTCACGTGTTGTTTCTCAGAGGAGCCGTTCACTTAATTTTCAAAGATGTGTTTAGTTTTATTTTATTGTGTATGAGTGCTTGTGTGTATTGTGTGTGTACCACATATGTGTGCCTGGTGCTTGAGGGAGTAAAAAAAAAAAGAAAAGAAAAGGAGTTGGATCTCTTGGAACTGGAGTCACAGATGGTTATGAGCTGCCACGCAGGTGACAGGAACTGAACTCAGGTCCTCTGTGAGAGGGGCAGAGCTTTTAACTCATAAGCCATGTCTCCTCGAGTTTCTGAGACAGGTATTCTCAGTGAGGCCTGGGGCTCACAAGTTTGGCTAGTCTACTTGGCTACCAAGCCTTAGGGATCTGCTTGCCTCTGTCCCCTCAGCAGTGGGTCTCTAAAACTTGGATTTAAGTCCCCGTGTGTTTGCTGAGCAGTCACTTTGCTGGCTAAGCTAGGTTCACAGCCTCCCCTCCCTCCAAGAATATTTTCGAGTGTAATTACAGATAACTGCTAAAACTAGAAAATTAACTTTGACACCACCTAGATACAGATCTTACCAGATTTCATAAACCGTCCTAATAAAGTCCTTTATAGGAAGAGAAAGCCCTAGGCCATATGTGTCACAGTTAGCAGCCATGTGTGTTTCATGTCCTTTAATGTGGAACAGTTCCTTGGTCTTTATTTTCTTGTTTTTCCTGACAACCGACATTTCTCAAATGGTCTGGGCTAGTTATTTTCTAGGAAGCCTCATCTGGGTTTTGTTTGATGTTTCCTTACAACAAGTTCACGTTGTAGCAATTTGGCAGGAGCGTCCCGGATGATGCTATGTTCGTCTGGTACATCATAGCACTGGGAGGCATTTGATGCCCATATGTTTCATCTCTGGTGATGTTAACGCTGGATGCTGGATTGATTTGTTGACATATCTGAGTCCTACCCCGGCTCGAGGAAACTCTTCTCTGTCAGATCTCTTCTGGCAGCTCGCAACCATCTGTAACTCGAGTGTTGGAGAGATTTGAGGAGGTGAAGGCTGAAGACTGGACTCTGCCTGTGCTAGATTCTGTGGTTTCTCATTTAAGCTTTATGGCAACCCTATAATTTAGTGGTTAATAGGCTCATTTTACAGGTGTGTTCAGTAAAGGTGTGTTAATTTGCCTCAAGGCTTTGGCCTGGCCAGTAATAGAAACAGAAACAAACCCAAGTCTGACTGCTATTTCTCATTAATGTCCTGGAGCCATACAACCTAAAACACCATTTATGGCTTTGAATGGTTGTTTAAAAAAAAAAAATCAACAGAAAAAGCTAACACCCCAAACCTTAGTACCCTCTTATATCAGCAAAGTTGTTTCCCATTCATCCATCCCTTCTGCAAACACTTATGTGCCATTTGTCAGTGTAACAGAACCATGGCCGAGTGTACAGCCTGAGCTGGTGGGCCTGGGCAGATCCCAGATCTTACTAAAGGGAGTGAAGCAGTGATGAGCTGGCAAATGGCCAGGGCATCCAAGGTTGGTCGACTTGATGACTGAAGAGGGGCTGATTAAAGGTTCGAGATTCTCTTAGCTTTCCTTTCTGGGCCAAAAGATGTTCGCATTGGTTTGTTTGTTTGATTGATTGTTTATAGAGATAGGGTCTTACTGCATAGCACTTGCTGACCTGGAATCCATTATGTAGAGCACACTGGCTTCACATTCAGGGATCTTCCTGTGTCTACCTTCCCAGTGCTGGAATTAAATGTGTTTGCCACCATCACTTTGGGTCTGTTTTAGTTTGGGACCAGACATCTTTAAAGAAAACAAAGACATTTCTGCCATTATCCCTTGCTTCTTTATTTTTTATATGTGTCTGTTTTGTCTTCACCTGTGTCTGTTTACCATATGCATGCAGTACCCACAAAACCCAGAAGAAGGTGATGGATCTCCTGGAATTGGAGTGATAGATGATTGGAAGCTACCACATGGATGCTGGGAATTGAACCCTGGTCTCCTGGAAGAGTATGTACTCTTAATCTCTGAACCATCTCTCCAGTCCCACCATTGTCCTTTTCTATGAACAAACAGAATGTTGTTATGACCCTCCCAGCTGACCTCCCCTTCCACCTCACTGATGATGCCATACTTCGTGGCAAGAAGGGAGCTCCACACCTGGTTTTAGGAATCTGCATTCATGCCGGCCGGTGGTGGCACACGCCTTTAATCCCAGCACTTGGGAGGCAGAGGCAGGCGGATTTCTGAGTTTGAGGCCAGCCTGGTCTACAGAGTGAGTTCCAGGACAGCCAGGACTACACAGAGAAACCCTGACTTGAAAAACCAAAAAAAAAAAAAAAAAATCTGCATTCACACCCGGGGCCAACAGACAACACTAGACTCAGCCTTCCCAAAAGCATTCAGTTATTGGAAGAGCAGGAGAAGGGATGAAATTCCTGTTTTCCTTTAAGAGAGAGGAGAAATGGCTCCTGAGCAGGTAACTGGCAATATTGGTCAAATTTCCCATCTACTGATTTACCAAATATTTAGACTATGACTTCTTGGGAACTCTTTGTTTATACAAACACAAGCTTTCCCCAGTGCTGAACCTTATAGTTACTAGGTCAAGCTCTGCCCTGTTTTTCTGTTAAACCTTAGAATCTCTTCTTCCATCTTGTGTCTGGGTCCAACATCTAGTCTCCTTTTATGTGTCTTCTTTGTCAGTCAAGGCTTAAAAATATTTACCAGCTGGCCAAGTGGGATTCTAGAGGCAACTTGGCCAGCATTTGCCGTGTCCTGGTTGGATCAGGGAATGCCCTGGAGGATTGGAGGAGAAGGCCAAGGAGGCTGAGGAAGGACCAGGCCTAAGCAACAACAGGAAGGATTTCTTTCACTTATTTTGTTTTGAGATGAGACAGATGTTTTGGTGGCAAAGAGCGAGAAGGAATTCTTAATGACTCTTTTCCCTTCTGGCGGCTGAGCTTGTGAAAGTAAAAAGACATGGGGAAGTTTACAGAGTCCTTTACAGATGTGGATGTGCCTGTGTGTGCGCATGTGTGTGCACATGTGCACGTACCCGTGTGCATGTGGGCGTGTGTGCGCCTCACTAGAGACTGAACACAGGGCTTTGTGCGTGCCAGGCAAGGGTTCTACCACTGAGCCCAGTTCTTTTAATGTGTTACTGAACTCACTCTGTAGCCCCTGCAGGCCATGAATTTGAGATCTGTCTATCTCAGCATCTGTAGCAGCTGGGATTACAGTCTTGGGCACTGGCCTGGATCCTTGTAGGTCTTGACCTTTTGCAGAAATGCAGAGATGCCTGAGTTATACAATGCGTAGTTACTATTTCCCAAGGCGGAAGTGTCCTGTTTGCTTTCTGAAGTGCCGAGGGTTGAGCAGGTTTTCTTGTCTTCAGTTTTTATGGGAGGAACCAGAAGTCCTTCCTGAGCGTCACCAGAGTCTGTAAGTGTGGGACAATTGTATTCCAGGGTGGTGCCTTGGTTTTGTTCTATGCACATGGCCTCATCTCTGGTGCCCCTAGCTTCCTCAGTCTTGTTCTCAAAGCTGTCACTAAGGCATGGACTCATCCAACTTAAAGCCAGCCCAGCACTCTATTCTTTTTCTAGTGACAAATACCAAAAAGTGCTTAGTCACACTCTCTTTAGTCAAAGGACTCTGGAGTCACCTCCAGGCTCTGCAGACAGATGCAGGAGCCTGGATGAGATCCCATGTGGAAATACCAAGCATTCTGTGAGTTGTCTTCTCCCTGGGGGCTTATGTAAATTACACTTCTTTGCCCGGTTCTGAGTGTCTGGGTAATGGGAGAAAATCGGTGCTGTAGGCCTGACCTGTGGTGTCACCTGGTAAGTAACACTTTCACTTGAAGCCTGCTGCTCAGCTGCTGTGTGTCTTCTAGAGAACCTGACCCAGAAGTTAGGAAATATTCGACTTAACATCGAACATAACATTATTCGTCCAACAGGCTAGACACCAGCTCTACTTACTCTTCATGCTGACCGTGTCCAGTGTCAATATGACCAGTTTTCTCAGCTTCTGCCCCATAGTAGGTCATCTGGACTGCCTCATGCTTTAACTGTCACTGTAAGCTCAGTTCCAAGTTCTGAACATCTCTGTGTGTGCCTTTGTTTTACACCGCTGTCTCTCTGTCTCTCTGTCTCTGTCTCTGTCTCTGTCTCTGTCTCTCTCTCTCTCTCTCTCTCTCTCTCTGTCTCTCTCTGTCTCTCTCTGTCTCTGTCTCTGTCTCTCTCTGTCTCTCTGGTTGTATTTATTTGAGACAAGGTCACATATTCCAGGCTGCTTTAAACCTAGCTAGATGATGACCTTGGAATTCTGATCTTCCTGCCTTGGTCTCCTAAAGCGCTGGGATTCCAGGTGCGTTGGGGATCTAACCCAGAGCTCTACGCATGTTAAGCAAGTGCTCTGCCCACTGAGGTCCATCCCTAGATTTATAAATACTTACAGATATAGTTCCTATTTTTGTGTTTCATTCTCTAAAGTGTATCCAAAGGTCACGAGGCCCGATCAATTTTGTAATTTGGCATGGTGATGTAGAATGCATTTTTATTCTGGGTTTAGAAAAAAAAAAAATCGTGCTTGCTTTTTCAGAGACTCCTGTAACCTCAGCTGCCTGGAGGCAGTGGAAAGATCGTGGAAGGCATTAAGCAAAGTGAGCTGGGCTCCTTTGAGGAACTGGCCACTGACATTCTCTTGGCCTACTTGAAATTGGTTTCCCCAGTTGCAACGTGTGTGTGTGTGTGTGTGTGTGTGTGTGTTGGTTGTGGGGTGGGTGTCATTTCTTACATCAGGCCAAACCTACATAACTAGATGGGCTGGGTGTGTGGGGATTTGAACAGTTCACTATCAAAGTGTTTTGCAGATATTATGCAAAGTGCTGGTCCTACACAGCAAGGAGGGACACAGACCGCCACCTTCTGGTAGGAAGCATTCGTTTCCAAGTGACTGGGGATCATTCTGGCCCAAGGTTAAGCCTCTGAGCCAGAGAAATAGGGGAAGGTTCCCTTCTTCCTGGCTGACTCCAGAGATTACCTTTGAGATTCCTTCTGCCAATCAGACTGTGGGAGACGGGAAGACCGGCTTTCTAGAAGCTGTTTGTAATAGAAGATGTGTTAGATCCTGGAGGAGGGGGCAGGCGGGTTGGCAAAGACATCTTAGAAAAGCAGGAGGCCTTCCTCAGCCATTCACCCAATCCCTTCGAGAGGCTAGCAGCCCCTGGTGACTACTCTACGGATGCTCACAGAACACTGTGACTTGTGCCAGCCACACGCTTTGGCAAATATTATTGAGTGAGCTAAGCAAGATTCCTGCCTTTCTTATTGTCTAGTGGGGGATTTGGCAGAAAGATGAATTCCTTTTTAAACTGTTGTGCTTTCTTTTCTCTAGTTAGTTGAAGACAAAGTGGCATCTAAACAGAAAATTAAGAATGATTTAGAACATCTTGCCTCTCAAGTACTACAGCCGATTTTATTTTAATACCTTCTGGTCCTGGGACATTGCAATGGACATTTGTAAAAACTACAATCAGAGTACATATGTTGTCCTGAAGCTTGGGAGAGTCTTCTCATAATACACGTCTCTCGATGTTGCTAATCTCCCCTAATGACCCTGATGGCTATGGAGAGACAAAAGTGAGTCTGTCATCAGAATCTATGTAGCAATTCTCTTAAGTCTAGAACGGTGGGTGTTTTCTTTCACTATAATAGCTACTGCTGATGTTAATGTTTTACTGCAGATTTTATATAGCCCTACCTCTCAGTAATCATGATACGGTCCTGCTTATGTGCTGTCATATTGCCTCCCAACAGAAGCATTGAGAATTTACAATGCCACCAACATTACAGCAGTGACTTTGTTCTGTTGCAATGCTGGGGTATGGAACATTGTTGCTTTAAAGCATTTCTGAGAATCAATAACTTAACTTGGGCTCTCAGTCTTGCTTCAATCTATCTTTGTCTAGCAATAGGTAGGTTCTCTCTCTCTTTTTTTTTTTTTTTTGCACATGCACTATTTACAATTTGCTCATGAATGAAATCCTTGCTTATATCGTGGTAAAAAAATGCCAGTGAGCTCTTGTCATGCGTATCTCCTTCGTCGATAAAAGAGTACCAGGAAACTGTTTACTACCACCCAGAGAGTCAGAAGGGCAGTTGTTAGGAATTCGGTTAACACTTCCTTCTGGAGTCTTCTCAAGAATCACGATCTAGAATCTGAATCCAGAACCACGAGGTGAGAAAACTGAGCCGGAACAGCCCTTGGCCTGTTCAAACTCAACAATGGACAGGACATGACAGGACGTGATCTCCCAGTGTGAGGAGGAGCTGGACACCAGCCTAGGTTATAAAAATGCAAATGAAGATCACGTGACTGAGGAGTTCATTTGTTTCCAGGCCGCTGTGAAGAACAGGGAGTGTGTCTCTGAGTGGCTCAGATGAAAGGCCCTTCCAAGAAGTGCCGAAGCTCACGCAGCAAGGCCAAAGAGAGCTAGAACAGCCTCCATCAGTCTCAGTGCGAACGTGAAAGAATCTGGGGTTATCTCCTGACACCCTCTTCTCCCTATCCCTCTACCCTTACCCCACCCTCAGGCTTCTCCAAGTCTGGATGATACAGACCAAACTCAGAGATGGGGGTGAGTTTCCTTTGCCTGTGTCCCATGCAACAAAACTTCTGGGCCCTTACTCTTGGGGAGCCCAAAGTACTATAGCAAATAATGTCTTTTCAGTTGCTAAAATATTTTGCCAGTATATGTCTCTCTCTCCCTCTCCCTTTCCCTCCTTCCCTTCCCCGTCTCCTCCCCTTACCCCTCCTCTCCCCCCCTCTGGTACGCATGCGCACACACAGGTGACACGCTCAGATTTCCTTGGTTATACTCAAACTTGCTATACAGCCAAGGATGACCTTGAATTTGTCATCCTCCTGTTGCTACTGCCCAATGGCTAGAATTACAGGTGTCCACCACCATTCCTTGCTTATGCAGCAGCTGGAATAGAACCCAGGGCTTTGTGTATGCTAGGCAAGCTCCATTCCCAGCCTGTGACTCTTTCTCTTGAAATAGACTGGGAATGTTGAAACTGAGCCTGTGGGAGGGTGGAGGGGCTCCACTGTCAGCAAGGCCTTTGGTTTAATGCCTCCCGGTTATTCTCTGGGATTATTGGATGGGAAAGGAAATGAGAAATGATCTGTCAGTTAACACATACTATATAGTAAACACTGTCTAATTTAAAATTCCAAAACCATGTGAAATGACAGAAGCTAAGTACTCAATTTATCTCTCACCATTAGTTACAGGGTCATTATGCCATTGGCTCTGGAGGGGCCAGGGGGTTTGCAGATGAGTCATGCCTAGGTGCCCTTGAGAACAGCGGCAGCTTGTGGTGTGCTCTGTAGGATCTGTGTGTGTGCCTACTGTCACATCACAGACACTAGTCAAGATGAGTGTCAAGACACTGACAACGCATAATAGGAAATGGAAGTCCACATAGAGCTGGGTAAGGTGGCATGCACCCATTGCCCTGGTTTGGCATACTGGGGCAGGAAGATTGTTTGAATCCAGGAATTTAAAGATAGCCTGGGCAGTACAGCAAGACCTCTTTCAGAACAAAACAGACAAAGAAAAAAAAAAACAACTACACAAGGATAGACAATGGGAAAGCTAAGGAAAATTCCTTAAGGAAGAAGAAATATAAAGTCTCTACTTATCAGGACAAAGAATATAAACCAAGGTGAGAGAAACAGGCAGTTGGGGCCTGCCAGAAGTACGGCCCAGGGCAGGCTGGCCTGTTTCCAGGAAGGGGAGGGGCATGCCTCTGGATGGAGCCCCGTGGAACTAATAGAAGACCATCATTAGCTATCTGTGGCTTGATTTCTTCTTCTTTAAGAGTCAAACAGATGGGGCTGAAGAGATGGCTCGGTGCTAGCAGCTCTTTCCGAGAACCAGAGTTTCAGTTCCCAGTATCCACAGCTGTCTGTAACACCAGAAGCAGGGAATTGGACACTGTCATCTGGTCTTTTTTTTTTTTTTTTTTTTTTTTGGTTTTTCAAGACAGGGTTTCTCTGTGTAGTCCTGGCTGTCCTGGAACTCACTCTGTAGACCAGGCTGGCCTCGAACTTAGAAATCTGCCTGCCTCTGCCTCCCAAGTGCTGGGATTAAAGGTGTGCGCCACCACTGCCTGGCTTGTCATCTGGTCTCTTAAGGTATCCTAACTTATGCCCTATTTTGGCTTCTATGAGCATTGCTACACACATGCAATTAAATAAATAATAAAATGTCATATTTTATTTATAATTTAATAATTAATAGAATACATAATAAGTTATCAGATAAAAAGAATAGTCTTAGTAAGCAAAGAATCACATAGGGTCTTGGAATGTATCTCAGTTGGTAGAGTGTTGGCTTAGCATACACAAAGCCCTGGGTAAGAGACCTAGCACCACATAAGCTGGATATGGGGGGAAGGATACATGCTTATAATACGAGCACTCTGGTCTTGGAGGAAGAGCAACAGCTCAGGGTCATCCTCAGCTACCTAATAAGTTTGAGGCTAGCCTGCAGTACATGAGACCCTGGTTTTAAAATAAGATAAAAGAGGCATACAAATAACCACCTTTGGCTACCTCTCTGTAGAATTATGGGAAGTGACTGAGTTGGCACATGAGAGTGTTTTTACAAACTGAAATGTCAGGCAAATGTCACAGAGGGGTTGTTAGATACAACAGTAGGTTCTAACTCACCGCCATCCAGAATTACAGCCACTCAGCGTGTCCTCAGCTGTCTGATTGACAAGGCAGCATTCACTGCCCATCAAGATTGCAAATTAACACCTGGCACAGAGAAGACCCTCCCCATTAGTGCCTCCACCCCAACCGACTCTTCCTAATGGTTCTTTAGTTTCAAATAAACTCATGTGTGTTTCAGTTGCATATACATGAACACATGCAGACACAATACACAGACACACACAAGCACACATAGACAGGTGCACACACACAGACACACATACATAGGTGCACACACTTATAGAGACAGGCACAAACACACACACACACAAACACACACACACCATCTGATTGCAGTCTGCTTACTCTTTGGAAGCTCAGTGATCTCTTTTTAAATTTTTAACTTGAAAAGAGTCACCCATGTGGTCTATGCTGGTTTCTGACTTGTTATCTTCCTTTCTCAGTCTGTTGAGTGCCAAGAGTGTGGGAGCCTGCTGCAATACCTGGCTCTTGCTCTTTAAAAAGAAGGCTCACTTGCAAAAGTTCACTTGTAAAGAACACATGTGGCATGGGATAGATAAAGAGTATTTTAAAAAAGACACAAACATACTAAACTTCAAAATTTTTTTTGAGACAAGGTTTCTCTGGATAGCCCTGTCTGTCCTAGAACTCACTCCGTAGAACAGGCTGGCCTCAAATGCACAGAGATCTGCTTCCTTCTGCTTCCTGAACATTGAGATTTAGAAGCATGTGCCACCACCGCCTGGCAGAAAATTGTTTGTATTTGAGATGTGATGCTGTCTCAGGTATTCCACGCTGGCCGTAAGTTCCCTTTGTAGCTGAAGATGACTTTTGAACTCCTGACCCTCCTCCCTCTACTAAGGGCAGATATTACAGGCATGTATGCCCACACACAGATTCCATAGTACTGGGGATCGAACCCAGGGCTTTGTGCCTTTAGACAAATACTCTACCAACTATACCTCAACCTTAAAATATTTCTGAGTGTGTGTGGCCTATGCATACAAGCGAGCAGGTATGTGCACCCAAGAGCATGCACAGAGGCCAGAGAAGGATACAGATGTCCTGCTCTCATTCTCTGTCTTGTTCCTCTGCAGTTGG
The DNA here is from genome assembly GCF_004785775.1 of Grammomys surdaster. Taxonomy (NCBI): domain Eukaryota; kingdom Metazoa; phylum Chordata; class Mammalia; order Rodentia; family Muridae; genus Grammomys; species Grammomys surdaster. Next base: position 601,258 of record NW_021604856.1, read on the forward strand.
GTCTCTTACTGAACCTGGATTAGGCTGCCTGCAGCAAGCCCCACCAACCCTCCTGTCTCCCCTCTCCCGCAGTGCTGGGGGTGCAGACACATGATTTTATTCTTCACTTTTTATGTGGATGCTTCTGGTCCTCACGCCTGTGAAACAAGAAGTTTGTCTGGTCCACTGAGCCATCTCCCTAGTTCCCTAAAATACTTCTAGTGCCTATAAAGGGCCTGTTTGTTTCTCTTTAGCGCTTTTGTGTACTTCCGTGTCTCAGGTTCTTCTTTAAATATGTGTGTGTGTGTGTGTGTGTGTGTGTGTGTGTGTGTGTGTGCGCGCTGGGTGCCCGAAGTAGAGGTGAGAGTATTTCATGGAACCTGATGCTGAGGTCTGTTTTTTTTTTTTTTTTTTTTTTCCCTGAGTTGTCCAGCTACGTCTGGCCTGCCCAGTCCTGGGATTACCATCACATGAGCCTTTTAACCTTGGTGTGGCGGATTCAAGCTCAGCCCCTCAGGTCCTCACGCTTGCACCAAACCACGTCGCCTGCTCCCCTAGCTTTTTAAAAGGAGCATCGCCCCAGCAGTACCGCCAGGCCCTGCATTAAGTCTTTCACTCCCTGTGCTTTCATCAAGAGGATGGAGTTGTAGCAGAGGCAGGAGGATCTCCGAGTCCGAGGCCAGCCTGGTCTACAGAGTGAGTTCCAGAACAACCACAACCACAACCAAGGCTACACAGAGAAGCCCTGTCTTGAATTTAAAAAAAAACTTGAGTTTTAAGCATTCCCCCATGGCTTGCTTGCATCTCCCTCTCTTCTGCTGCTGGGTACAGCTGTGGCTCGCCCATCGCGCCGTATAGTATTCAGGTGTGAGCATGCGCTGTGAGCATGCGCTGTGACTTCTTCCTCCTACAGAGAAGGGAGGTTATGGTAACTTCCAGTTTGGGATTGTTATAAATAATGGTTGTTCATGTCTTTGGCTGCATGTAAGAGTATTTATCTCGATGTGAAGCTGCTGCCTCCTGTGACATGCATGTTTTTAATTTGATCTGAGAAGGCCAAGCTGTTGCTAGTGGCTGTGCCAGCTACACTCGCCCAACAACACACAAGTTCCGTGTTCTGTATTGCTGCCCTTGCTTGGCGTTGCCCATTACCATCTACTGCCAACTGGGTGGTTGTGGGCCTGCATCTCATTTTGGCGTCTGCTCGTGTTTTTCTTGTTACTAAGGGGGCTGAGCATCCTCAGGCTTGTGTTGCTTTCATAGTTTTGCATAGTTGCAATCCCTGTTTTGACCTTTCCCTAGTTTTAAAATGATTTATTTTTTTATTTTGTATGCAGGAGCCTTGCCTGCATCTAGGTATGTGTGACATGCATGAACCCGGTGCTGGAGGAGGTCAAAGGAGGTGTCACACTCCCTGGAACTGAAATTATAGAGGTCTGTGAGCGCTGAAACAGACTCCTCTGCAACAGCAGTAAGCAGTCCTAACTACCGAGCTCTCTCCAGCCCCCCTCGCTTTTATTATTGATTATTTATTGATAAGGGCCCAGACTGATCTTTACTTCACGGTCTTCATCTCTCAGCCTCCTCAGTGCTGGAACTACAGGTGTACTTTGAGTGTGCACACACCTGTACTGTGAAGTGTGGAGGTCAGAGTACAGCCTCACTGGCAGTCCCCTTCTTCCACCTCAAGACAAAGTGTCATCAGCAACGTGTGTACCAGCCTAGCTGCTCAAGAGTCTGTGGAGTCTCTTGTCTCCGGTCTCCAGTCTCATAGAAGTCTGGGAATTACAGACATGGATGCAGCAGTGTCCAGCTTTACAGAACTCAGGCAGAGCAAGCAACCGGTTGACAGGAAGTGAACATAAGATTATTAAGAAAAAACCATAGAGATTAAAAGAGGGAGTCAGGAGGACGATAGAGAGGCACACAGGAAGGAGAAGGGAGGGATACTGAGTTTGAAGGAGGTTTTTTGAGCCAGTGTGAGAAAGGATTCCTGGTGGGACATTGGCTGAGGAGGACAGACGGCTTGTCAGCTGTGTGTTTTCTCAGCCTCTCTGAGCTAGTAGGACTTCCCCTCAGCGTCTGGCTTCTGGGGTCTTCATTGGTAAAATCGAATGATGGAGATTGTGTTATAAAGCAACACGGTCTTTTCTCTATTGTAAATATTGTGTGCTTATTCTTGTGCTGTGGATTTATGAGTGCTCTTTGTAGAGTCTAGGCACCAATTGTAGCAGTTGTGTCAGTCACTGTCCCGCCTCTGGTTTGCCTCCTTATCTGCTGCTGTACGCTGGTCTTGTTGGATATAAGTTCTTTTTTCAAGACAGGATTTTTCTGTGTACCCTGGCTGCCCTGGAACTCACTCTGTAGACAAGGCTGGCCTTGACCTCAGAAATCTACCTGCCTCTGGTTCCCAAGTGCTGGGGATTAAAGGTGTGCGACACTGCCCGGCTGAGTTTTGTTTGTTTTTTTAAAACCTGAAGTTCTAAAGATAACTTCTAGATTTTTGTCAGCTACGCCAGCATAGCTGACTGAGTTCCTTGGATCGGCAGAGGGCTGAAGGCGAGAGAAAGAAAGACAAGGAGTCATCTGGTAAAGAACCAAATGCTCTAATTGCAACTGCATAGCTCTCTTTTATACTCCCCACAAAACAGGAACATAAACAGGAACAGGAATAAAAACAGGAACAAGGATCAAAACAGGAACAAGGAGATACACTTGGCAGCCTATCACCTAAGCTTCAATTTCTCCTTGAGCAGTCTTCTCAGGGAAATGCATAGAGACAGGGAGAAGGCATAACAGCACAGGTGCAGAGGATGGTGACTCACAGATTTTCTTCCCTAAAAGCCACAATACCAAATGTCTCTCTTAGGATTGTTCTGTTCAATGGGTTCCTGAGTCTTTCCACATGTCTTTCCTGGGTTCTAGAAGTCCTACATTATTTTCATTCCACTGAGCCTTCTCTCTGGGCAGAAAGCTTTCAGCAGCCTAATGAATTCTGAGCCATGTATCCTGAACTCTGCAAAGTCAGCAGGCCCCTAGGGGGCGCCTTTGCACCACATGTGAGTTCTCTGCATCCAGGCTCCTCTGTGTGCAGTTCTGGTGTGGGGCACCCTGGCATCATTGCAGGCTGCAGAGGCAGGTCCAGGCTAATGTAACAGGCCCTTTCATATACCCCTGACAGGATGGAGCTGTCCTTTTAGCCCTTTCAAATATTTGTTTCCCATCTTGCTCTCTCCTTCCTTGGAACCCTCCCAATTCCTTCTTGACTTTTAGAGGCTCCTGGTCAATTCTCTTCTTACTGCTAAGGTAGAGACTTGCTCCAAACCACTGTGGCATGCAGCTAATGTGGCTCTAGGCTCCACAAATGATCAAAGCCACAGGGACCCACAGAGGGTGTAAAGGCACACAGGGAAGGTCTTGCCCGCATTACTTTTATTTTTGATCTTGTTTTACCTTTCCAGCTCTCTTAGCTGACGTGATGCCTTCCTGCTTCTTGCTCCCGTTTCCTTACAAGACTAACATCACTATCTTATAGTTCGTTAAGGGTAAGAAGAGATGAGAAAGCATTATCAAGGTCCACAGTGCTTGGCACAAAACAAGGATCAGCAAACATTAGCTTTCTTTCAATTCTAGCTTGTTCTCAGAGAATGGACCGTGAGGATAGGTGGGCTCCAGTGTTTTGGGGGGCTGACTTCAGCAAGAATAACAGGAAAGAGGCAGGAAGAAGAGAGATCAGACCCTGGATGGCACTTCTGAGCTGATGTGGCAGGTTCCAGGCCTGTGGAGAATGTTCTGGAAAGGCTTCTCTGGGACAGAGAAGAGCCTTGTACCTCCAGTGCCTTCATCTTTCCCGCTTGGCTCCTTTAGTCAAGGCTTATCCTATTGTGTGAGCCTCTGATTCCTGGGCTGTTACCAGACGCTTCTGGGATCCTCTGGGGAAGCCAAGGGTTGACCCAGGTGTCTGAGCTTCTGTGTCTCTTGCTGCAACGAGAGGGATGGGGGCCATGTCATCCCTGGGGAGGCCAAGGCAGCCAGTGACATCAGCAAATGTGGCAATGACCTTGGGGAGAGTGGAAGACTCTGTGGGAATAGATCTGGTTCTGTCATGTGCCAGGCACTGTGAACCACACTAATGCTACCTAAAGTCACCCCGACAAAAGCTGGAGGCAGTGGAGTTGACTCTTGTCAAGAAGCAGGGTCCACATCCAGGGCAAGGAAGGTAGGCAGATGGGCCAGGAGGATTTGTGGCAGTCTGTACAGTCCCTCATTTTCTTGATGCTAACGTGACCTGTGCTTCCCAGCACAGCTTAGCACCAGGAGACTGGAGCACACATGGAGTTTCTGACTTTACATACGTTATATGCTATGTATGCTTCACATACAAATACTGTGTTTCTGAAGGTTGGGATGTTACATCCTGCCCTGTGCTGTGTGCTGTGGGAAGCTGTACTAATCAGTATAGGTTAGTCTAGGGGTCAACAAGATATTTCTGTAAAGGTTCAGATAATATGTAAGACTTCCTAGGCTCAGTATGTAGGGCTTCCCAGGGTATTCATATTTCAGGTGAAGATTGTTCTTTGTTTACTTAGCAAAAGCCATATCAGGTGTAGTGGTAGATGCCTATAATTCTGGCACTTGGGAGGTTGAGACAGAGGACCCATACAGCCTTCTCCCCCTTGGACTCCATCCTTGGGGACAAGACAGAGCTGGATCCTTGCTGACAATCTTTTAAAGGTCCCATCACTGCTGCCTGTTTTCTCATTTGGAATTCAAACAGTCCCACTAAACAGTAAGAGCTGAAGAGGTAGTTTTCTGGTTTGTCTGGGAAGAGGAAACAGTGGAGTAGAGTAACCTTATCTTTCCTGAAATAAAGCAAATAGGACTTTTCAGGAGAAAAGTCTGAACATGGAGCTTGTGGCCCAGGGGCAGCCACTGCTGTTTAGTGTTCCTCTATTGTACAGTGACCAAGATCTGGGTCCCCACCCTGACCGATGGTCCGAGGTGCTGAGCCTCCTGTAGCTGGGAGGTAAGGCTCTTGTTAGCCATGGAATAGATAACTGGGAAGCTACCCTCACTCATCTCCGGGCTTACCTGTAACTCCAGCAGCTCCCTGGGGCAGTTCTGGCATTCCCAAAGCACATCATGAAACCTGAATAGCTTACAGCAGAGCTGTGGGGGCAGTAAGGGTGGATCACAGAAGAATAAGGGTGTACAGGAGATCTATAGATGGGAGACCAGAGAACCCAGAAGGAGAAAGGCCTTTCCCCAAGTCACTCAGTGAATTAGTACAAGAAGAGATTTGAACTTAGAACTCTAGAATCTTGTGTTCTGTGCAATCATCGGCTGCAAGCCCCAGGCGTATGCTTTCTCTGCACTCTTATCAAATTCCTCTTCCGGCTGCTCTTCCGGGGCTAGGCAGCCACTATGGTTTGGGTTGAAGGTCACTGGAAGCAGCTGTTTCTCACCTCTTCTGTTTCACGCCTTCCCAGATCTCTCTGACTAGATTGTGTTCTCATTCAAATCCAGGAAGAGATCAAAAGCATTGGTGAGCATATTCTCTGAAAAATGTCATGGCATTTCTCCCAGCAGGCTAATAGGTGGTCACCGCATGACTGAACAAAATCAATGTTTCAAATGAGCTCGTATGTCCACATAAAAGCTTGTTCTCCTCCGGGACGGGGGAAAAGGTGGGAGCAGTCCAAATACCCATCAGCTCTCGAATGAATAATCAGAAGGCAAACTTCTGAACAACTGGGATGTTACCCGGCAGGAGAGTCCCGGTGCCTGCAATGTGGATGAATCCCAAAAACATTATATCGACTGCAAGATGTTCATCGAAAGACCACACATCACATGACTCTGCTTATCTGAAATGTCTAGAGTAGGCAGATTTATAGAGGCAGAGGGAGATTAGTGGTTTCCAGAGGCTGGGGGGATGGGAGGTAATGGATGGAGGCTTTCTTCATTGGGTGATAGAATGTTCTAGAATTAGACAATGGTAATCATTGCATAACTGCACATATACTAAAATACACTAAATTGTATACTTTGAAAAGGTGAGTTTTAAGGTGTGTAAATTATATCTTTTCAAAAGGTGGTCTCTGATTAAAACCCAAGATGTGTGTGTGTGGGGGGGGAATGAAGCTGGAGGAAGGGTGAAGGCAGCGAGGTTCCCGGGCCTGAGAGAGCATGTCTGAGCAGGCTTTCTATTCAGGGAAGCAGAGTGGTGGAAAGGGGCCTGCCTTATAAAGTGGCTACTGGGGCACAAACTAGAGTCTTAGAGTTTCAGCTATCCATGATATGATTCGGTCAAGTGACCTCAGTCTCCTCATCCCAAAAAAATGACACAAAAGAGTTGGTCTTACAGATGGTGGCATGGGCACTGGGAAGCATTCAATTGCCTTTGTCACCCACATCTTGCTTCTTCCTTCTTCTCAGGAGCCACCCCTTCAATGTTGGGGTGCTTGTGTTCTCACACATGGGTGTGGAATCTTTCCTAATTGAGTGCTCCTCAGACAACAGCATGCACAGGCTCACTCCTCATGTGCTCAGAGTCTGTACGCTTGACACAACAAATACATCGTCTCTCCCTGAACCTGGTGCTCACCCATTGGTTAGACTGAGGAGCCAGTGAGTTCCCAGCATCCTCCGATATCTGCCTCTGGGGGTTACAAGTGTGCATCTGCAGTGAGCTTGGTTGCTTACCTGGATGTGACCACACCTCTGCCTGACTTTTTTTTTTTTTTTTTGGTTTTTTGAGACAGGGTTTCTCTGTGTAGCCCTGGCTATCCTGGAACTCACTCTGTAGACCAGGCTAGCCTCGAACTCTCGAACTCAGAAATCCGCCTGCCTCTGCCTCCCAAGTGCTGGGATTAAAGGCGTGCGCCACCACCGCCCGGCCTCTGCCTGACTTTTTATGTGAATTCTGGGGGTCTGAACTCAGGTCCTCCTGTTCATGTAGCAAGCTCTTTTACAGACTGAACCATCTCCTCAGTTCCCAGCCAAGGCTTACTAACCTAGACTGTGCACCAAATCACTCCTCTGACGGCATTCTAGGGCCTGTAGTGTTAAAATAGCTGTTGGGTTTCATAACTAAGGTGCCTCGTGCAGACACGGTCTGCAGTAATGCCAGTGATTGTTACTTTGAATCTTTATTACACATATAGTGTGTGCATGCATACCATAGCGTGCATGGGAAGGGGACAACTTTTGGGAGTTTGTTCTCTCCATCTACCATGTGGGTCTCAGGGACTGACTTCAAATCGTCAGGCTGAGTGGAAAGTGCCTTAACCCACTGAGCCATTTTTTCTGTCCAAAGATTATTTTTTTTAGAGCCCCTTTACATATTCTCAAAATTATTTATAGCCTTCTATGAGAGTTCTGACTTGTTCTAAGAGATTTGATCTTATCAGGCACTGGTCCCTTTGATCCCAGCACTCCAGGAAGCAGAGGCAGGCAGATCTCTGAGTTCAAGGCCAGTCTAGTCTATAGCTCGAGTTCCAGGACAGCCAGGGCTACACAAAGAAACCTTGTCTTAAAAGAACAAAACCAAACAAACACAAACAAACAAACAAACAAAATACTTTATTTCAAATCATTAAAATTGAATTAGAGACATGGTTGTCGTTTCTTATATTTCTCTGACTTACTTAGACTAAGTCTAGGGACTTGGCAGTGTAGCCATCTTTGTTTGGTCACTTGGAACCCCACTCCTGCCCATCCTGGGGCCTGTGTTCACTTCTTTATGGCTTCAGAGGATTCGGTACAGTACAGTTTCAGAGCCTCCTCTGGTCCTCTGTAGGTAGAAAGAGCAGCTTTTTGGATAAGGGGAAGAGAACCCCAGGAATAGGTACCCTTAGATGTATAAGACACAGACTATCACTGTTTCTACCCTGCCTTTCATTGCTCTCCCATCCCCCACGCAGGTTTGAGAATCGTCAGTCTTGCCTACCCCTAAGCAAGCATGTTTGGGATTGAAACAGCCATTCGCTATCTTCTTGTTCTTCTTATTTATAAGAAAACAGAAAGGGGAAGGTCACTAGCCTTTAGTACCTGGCAACCTTCCTTTCACACAACATGTTGTGTCCCTATATGAGACTGAGGCCCTTGACAAAATCAGGCCTCTGGTGCGACAAAGAGGGAAAAAGAACCCCTCTTTAGAGTCTGTTGGGCGTGAGTCTAACATTCTTCCGTGGTTTTTGGCACTGGAGGTCTCAACCTTGGAAGGCTTACAAATACTGGGGTGGTGTGGTTGGCAATTTTCAAGACCTTCCAGGCATTCCAGTGGGTAGCCAGGATTGCCAGCGGCTGGACTTAGAGTCCACCTCCTACTTTATTCCCACAGGTGGGTCCTTCTATCCACTCAACCCAGGTATGGAGACTATTCTCACCTTGAATTTAACAGAATATGAAGTCCAGCTCTCCCAGACGAAGCCAAATGTGTGAGACATGGGATGGAGGGTCAGTTTGTCCCTGGGTTCCACCGCTTGTTGTTAGAAAGGTGGCAGGAAGAATAAAATTGGATCTGCGTCCATCACCTCACACAATACACAGTCCAAGCGGACCAAGGGGCACCAATGTGAAGCCCAAAACTGCTACATGAAAACACAGACAGCAAACACAAGATAAGGGTGTAGGAAAGGACTTTCTGAATAGGACTCTGGATGCCCAGGGACTAAGGCAAGCGGGAGCTCATAAAACTAAATGGCTGTGCTTCCCTAAAGAAACACAGAAGGAGGGAGCCACAGAACGGGAGAAAATCCTATACATCTGACAGATGTAAAAGCTATACATCTGACAGAGAATTAGTATTCAGAATATATAAAGAACTCAGGAAGAAAGAGAGAGAGAGAGGATAAAGGAAGGAAGGAAGGGAGGAAGGAAGGAAGGAAGGGGTGATGTGATATTGGTGTGTGCCTTTAATCCCGTCACTCAAGAGGCAGAGGCTGGTGAAGCGGATTTCTGTGAATTCAATGTCAGCCTGGTCTACAGTGTGAGTTACAAGACAGCCAGGGCTACACAGAGAAACTCGGTCTAGAAAAACAAAAACAAACAACCAAAAAATCCCCCCAAAAAAACAACAACAAAAAACCAAGACAAAAGAATTCAAAATCAAAGACAAAGAAAAGAAAAGCTGAAACCCCATCAAATAATTCATTTAAAAAATGGGCAACAGATCTGAACAGTGACTTCTCAAAAGAAGAACAAGTGGCTAGTAGCTCAAAAAATGGTCATTGTCCTTAGGAATTAGAGAGATGCAAATGAAAGCATGTTTGCGATGTCACCTTACCCAGTCAGAATGGCTAAAACCAGCAGAACAACCACCGGCAAGTGCTTTCGAGGGCCTGAGGAGAGGAACTTGTATTCAATGTTAGTGGCATTGCAAATTGGTCCAGTACTCTGAAATTTAGCGCGGAGAACTCTCAAAAAAAGCTAAAAAATCAATCCCCCACATGACCAGCTATACTCCTTGGCATCTGTCCAAAGGACCCACCATCCTCCTTCACAGATAAGCTCGGCTGTGCTCATTGCTGCTCCAGTCACCATAGTCGGAGCACGGAAACAGCGTGAATGTCCTTCAGTCGATGAATGAATAACGGAAATGTGCTACACGTTCACTAGGAAAGCTGTTAGGAAAATGAAACCATAAGATCTGCAGGGAAATGGTGGAACTAGACATAATTACATGGAGTGAGGTAACCCAGACACTGGATACATGTTCTCTCTCATCTGGGGCTCCTAGCTCCAAATCTCAGATATGGGTACATAACCTGAGTGACTAACTGTACAAACCAGGAGAGTGAAGAGAGGAACATGGGGTGGGCACTAGCTGGGGAAACAGCAGGTAAAAGTGACTGAGGGGCACATGATAAAATGGGTGGGTGCTTTACTTGGGAAAAGGGAAGTCAATGCAGAAGTTGGGGGGGGGGAAGTAGCACTAAGGATATCTTAAAAAACATAAAATCTAATACCTAAAATGACATATAATACATAAATGTTCCTATGTATATATACATATACACATGTAGTTTAAATGAAGCTGTGTCATGTGGACTGACATGTGGCTCCTCATAAGAGCCATAGGATATCTAGCAAAAAAATCCCCCCAATACCAGGCATGAGGAAACCCCCTTTGAGTTGTTGCTTGGGGAAGTCTGAGAGACTCCTGAAACAAGATCAGCTATCGCTGTTGCCCTTGGCTTCTTTCCAGACACTGAGGGTGAGTTTCTGTTGCTGAAGATATGCATGTCGGACAGAACACCCAGAGGACCCATGCTGCTTGTGACTTGAAAGCTTCCTCCCTAACAGCCAGCTTCTAGAGTACCAGACAGCGCTAGGCGAGCTTCCAATGTGGGGAAGCAACCCAACAGTCCTACCCCGCTGTAATGCCTATGAGCCACCACATAGCCTGATCACCCTAAGGGGATAATAGTGGCATTAAATCTTAGTGGTAACCAACGGTTCTCTAATTTGACTTAAGATGCACTTAATAAGAAAAAAGCATGCCTTGTACTGTAAATCTGGCCAACTCCCTGGGGCTAGTACAGGAGAGTCGGCACCACTATCATTCCTAACTGCATTCTAAATACTCATCCTTGTGCCCACAGGTAAGTGCAGCTCTCAGCCCACATCAAAGAGACTTCTTGTGACGGAGACAGAGATATTTACAGAAAACGACATCTGGTCAAAAGCAGAGAATAAATAATTGTAGGGTGCCAGCCCCATGTGATCCTACAATATGATCCCTGCCCCTAAGGATCAGAGAACATCCTGGGAAAGGACAGCGGAAAGACTGGAAGAGACAGAGGAAATCTGCTATGATATCCTGTCTTTTAGAAACAACAGGGAAGCTACACCCACGATGCCTCATCAAGATGGCTGCCAAAAGAAGACCTGAACAAGAACAACACCAACAGCCATGCTAATGCAGAAGGCAAATATCTCGTGAGTTCTCACCCCTAGACAAAGAACTACAGGCAACAATGAATGCTGAGAATGGGAGAACTAGTCTCTCCCAGGATGGGCCCCCTAACTCGTTATCCAATACCAAGTGGTCAGCCCTGAAATTGTATCCATACAAGTAGCATTAAGTGAAATGAACAGGTTGTATTTGTGTGTGTGTGTGTGTGTGTGTGTGTAAAACAATTTTATAAAAGGTCATGCTTCGGGTATGGCCCTCATGCCTCACTGGACAACGACAGGGGACTGGAGCCATTACAAGGTCCCCTTCAAATACTGGAGGTCAGGCCTCTATCCCCGCCTTCGCAAGTTTAGAATTGCCACAGCCCTTCTATCCTTAGAGAAGGGAGGAGATGTCAGGGGCATCCCTGCTTACACACTGTAGGCCTAAAATCAGCCATAGGCCTAAAATCAGCAGTGGGCCTGTCATACATGTATACTAACACCAAGTCTTGGGTCTCAGTGGAAGAACATTGAAACAGATGGCTATAAGCTAATGTCAACGGGCAGCTTTTGTGGAAATTTATAAGCCTGAGTGGTCATGGACCTTGTAAATAGGTAGCCTTGGCAGACAATACCAGCTTAGATGGGGACAAGCGAGTCATAGGCAGAGTCATGGTGACTTGTCCCCTGAACCTTCACCCAGCTGATACCCGGTTCTGAAGATATCTGTATTCCCCCTGAGCACCCAAACTCCAGTGTCATTCCCTTCCCCACGTCCTGCCTTTCTGTGTTTATAACCCCTGTGTGAATTAATTATGATTTGAGAAAAAAATAAATAAAAAAAACCAAAAAAAAAAATAAAAGGTCCTGCTTTTGAGAGGATGATGTGGGGGTTCATGGAACTGGATGGAGAAAAGAGAACAGGGAAAATGAGGTAATTTTTAATTAAGATACACAAAAAGAAGTGCCGCTGACTGATTCTGGATGCACAGTTAAGTGTCTTGTTGAAGAGGGAACATGGACCCAACACGGACTGTGAGCATCTCCTTCAGCTTCTCATCCCAGGCATCCCTTCTGCCATACAAGGTCTGAAGGGAAGTAAGTCACGTAGATCTGGTGCTTCGCACAGTGCCTGACATACATCAAGGTTTTAATACATGTTGATTCGTAACTGAGCTGGAACCCATCTCTTGACTCTGTCAACCCAACTGGATTTCATCGCACCTGACCACCTTAGATTCCCCCCATTTCCATGTATTCCTCAAGATACTGAAGAACTTAACAAGTTATCAGTGTGACTCCAACCATCCGCTCCATTCCCAAGCCCCACCCACTCTGACTCCTGACAGAGGAAAGCTACAGGCTCTCCTTCAGTTTGGTTCTTCTTCACTTCCCTCGACTTGAAGGGCACCCAGTTAAATTTTAATTTTAGACAAGCATTGAACATAAATTATTTTATTTTATTTTTGTTTTTTGTTTTTTGTTTTTTTTTCGAGACAGGGTTTCTCTGTGTAGTCCTGGCTGTCCTGGAATAGACCAGGCTGGTCTCGAACTCAGAAATCTGCCTGCCTCTGCCTTCCAAGTGCTGGGATTAAAGGCGTGTGCCACCACCACCCGGCCATAAATTATTTTATATATAAACACACCTCATATTTTGTTCAAATTTAAAACAAGTATTTTTAAATGAAAGTTCAAATTTAGGAAAAATAAATTCTATTTAGCAGACCCACTGTGTAATCCAGGAGGTCAGGAGGAACAGGCTCTGTGCAAAAACTATTCCTTCCTTTCGTGCTTGCTTGATGCTTTGCGTTTTCAAAATTCAGCATGTATCCTAAGTTCACTGTGTACAGTTTGCAGTGCAATACTTTACTTAAACTTTGCATCAAGACCTAGAAGGAGGTTAGTTTCACACCTCCTGTTGTTCCATCCATCTCTTTAGAACCACTTTCTTTTTTACACATGTATTTATTGTGGGAAGAGAACAATTTGTGGGAGTTGATCTTCCACCACATGGGTCCTGGGAATGAAACTAAGCTTCCGCTTGATGGCCTGCACCCTTACTTGCCGAGCCACATCACCAGCCCCCCATCTTCCGCATTTTCCTTGTAAACATTAGGCTCTAATTTGTTCTTCAGAGGGAAAAAAAACCCTTGTCAGGCATGGTGGCTCATGCCTTTAATCTTAGCAATCACACAGGCAAAGGCAAAGGCAGGTGGATCTCTTGAGTTTGAGGCCATCCTAGGATTACAGATTCCAGGACAGCCTGGGCTACATAGAGAAACCCTGTCTTAAGACCCTACCCCTAAATGCTTATTTTATTTTGTGTGTATGGGGGTATTTTGTCAATGTATGTGTCTGCGCACCACTGGTGTGTCTGGTGCCTGAGGAGGCCAGAAGAAGAGAGGAGGATAGCCAAGGGCAACAGATCCCCTGGGACCCTAGTCACAGAGCGGTGTGAGCCTCCATCCACATGGGTGCTGGAACTTGAACCTAGGTCCTCTGGAAGAGCAGCAAGGGCTCTTAACCACAGAGTGGTCTTTCCAGCTCTGCCCTGATTTGTTCTTACTGATTTGTGTTTCTTATGTGTTTTCTCCAGGTATAATTGTGTTTGGTCTAAGACGGTTGTGAGGCTCCGTCTTTTTTCTGGGTGCCAGTTTAGGTCCTGGTGTTATTCTAACACTTGGATTGTTGGGGAACAGTTTTCCTTGCTGATTAAGGAAGGATTTTTTTTTTCTCTTTTGCTGTTGGGCTGGACTGTGTCTCAGTGTAGTATCTGGAAAAGAAAGAATTATCCCAAGGAGGGACTGGAGGGAGACTGGATCATCACAGCCCTGAACCAAACAGCCACCCTGGTCTTTCTTCCCTCTTCCATATTGTTATAAGTCTCTTTTCTGGGTAAGCTGTTTTGAGTTGGGTTTTCTATTCCTAGTAGCTGAACTTATTATGGCTTCTCTCCCTCCCACCTTAGTAGGTCAGAAAGAACTGGCTAGAGCTGGAGAGATGGCTCAGTGGGTAAAGCATGGGAAGGTCTTGAGATTGAGCTCAAGCACAGCCTAAAACAAACAGAACAACCAACCAAACAAAAAACATTACAGGAAGGAGGAGGATCTGGAATATTCTGCAACCCGTTGTGAGCGGCCCAGTAATAAACAAGCAAGGGCTTCCATTGACTTCCTGGGCCTTTGACAGTCTCAGAAGGGTGATAAAATAGAATGTGTCATATTCTCATTTTTTGTAATCCTTTTCTTATGATAAAGACTATAACAAGGAATTTCATATCTCTAAAGTTTCCATTTCTAACACTTGTGAATGAAATTATAAAGCATATGACAACATCCTACAGTAAAAATTCCCGTGAGATTTTATGTAACCAATAATTAAGACTAAATACATTTCTTTTTTTCTTTCTTTCTTTTTTTTCTTTTCTTTTTTTTTTTTTTCGAGACAGGGTTTCTCTGTGTAGCCCTGGCTGTCCTGGAACTCACTCTGTAGGCCAGGCTGGGTGGCCTCGAACTCAGAAATCCACCTGCCTCTGCCTCCCAAGTGCTGGGATTAAAGGCGTGTGCCACCACTGCCCAGCAACTAAATACATTTCTATATGTAGCTATTTAAATATAGTAATATAGAATATGTATTTTTATTTCTATTAAATTATGAATCCTGCCAAATCACAAAGTCTAAGCAGATTGGCTAGGTCTATAGAATAATACAGTATGTCAACCCAAGTTCCTACTTCTTTGCATTTTGGATTTTTATTTATCTGTTTTTATTTTAAATACCTTTCCACCAGACAGCTCACTGTAGTATCTACTGCTGTGCACCTGCTCTCACTGGGCACACTGTATATCTCCCCTTCTCTTTTGTGCTTTTAGGAACAATAGCCATGTTTCAGAATAAAGATGGGTGTTGCTGAAGTAAAGGGCTTCCAGGTTCACATGCCACAAACTGACCCGACCCTCGGGTCCAGGTATTCGTGGGGGTCGAGGGGGACCTCACCTGAAAGGAACATGGGCGAGAGAGAGAACGAGACCAAGCTAATGGCGACTTGTCAAGGTCTGCTTTAATGCGGAAACGGCTTACAAGATATACTCAAGGCAAAGGAGGAAGGGAGACAAAGAACAGGATGGGGACTCTATCAACTATCGATAGATAAGGTCGGTCATCCGGCAGAGTGTTCTGCAGTTTTTCCCCCGGAATGTCCCGAGGCAACAGTTCTCTAAGAACAGGAAATTCTTTCTTAGCTGAAGGTCAGATTCTCCCAAAAGAGACAGTTTCTCATTAAGCAACTTTGTTAGCTGGGATGGTGGTCCAGGGTCACCAACAACAAACCACATACCTTGGTTTTTTTTTTTTTTTTGATATTTCTAAAAGCTACTTGTACTTTCCCCCTCCCCCCTTTTTTTCATTTTTACTGAAAACATATTTAGTCCTGGTGTCTTAGTTAGAGCTATGATGCTGTGATGAAACACCATGACCAGAAGCAACTCAGTGAGGAAAGGGTTTATTCAGCTTACATTCCCGTATCACTGGTCACCATTTAAGGCAATCAGTGCAGGAACTCAAGCAGGGCAGGGACCTGGAGTGGAGGTAGGAGCTGACACAAAAGCTATGGAGGGCTGCTACTTACTGGTTTGCTTATCATGGTTGCTCAGCCTACTTTCTTATAGAACCCAAGACTACCAGCCCAGGTATAGAACCACTCACAATGGGAGGGGCCCTCCTCTCTCAGTCACCAATTTTGTAATCCTGCTTTTATTTCCTCAGGTGAAGTGATGGGAGCTGTACCCAAGCTATGGGAATACACAGCTCGGGCTGAGCCCAGAGCATTTCCTGCTCTGTTCTAACTATCCCTTAGCCTAGGCATGGAAGTTTCTAGCTTCTGTACAATCTAATCCTCCAAGCTGACTGATTCAATCCTGCTTCTCTCTGCTTCTGACTGTTCTGCCTGGCTTTATACTAACATAATTTGACAATATGTTCTAGTCTTCTGGCTCCTCATTTTCTGTCTCATTCTGTGTCTAGCTTGTTCTCTCTACAACCGGTTTCTGTAAAACTGTCCTGGTAAAACTGACACACACACACACACACACACACACACACACTTTTCTTCTCTTGCTGCTCCTAAATACCCTCTCTTTCCTGTGATGTTCTTGTGTGAGTTGAGTGTATCCTATCTCTGAC
Organism: Grammomys surdaster; assembly: GCF_004785775.1. NCBI lineage: Eukaryota > Metazoa > Chordata > Mammalia > Rodentia > Muridae > Grammomys > Grammomys surdaster. The sequence continues at coordinate 617,320 of NW_021604856.1, forward strand.
CCACTTGTCAAATCTTTTTCTGATTCATCACTTTGTCTGCCCCTCCTAGTTAGTCATCACTTTTAAACATGGCTGCTTCCTTCTACAAACTAACCTTACCTTCATTGTTAGGGATTAAACGTGTGTAATCCAGGCTGAGGGATTAAACGTGTGTATTTAGGGCATATTTATATTCTAGCTGGATCACACAGACCTGGGTCATTGGATGTTATCCCTTGCCAGAGTAGCCATGTTGCTAGATTAAAATTCTTTTACAAATTTTAAAACTGCCAAGCCAGATAGTGGTAGTACATGCCTTTAATCTCATCACTAGGGAGGTAGAGACAGGCAGATCTCTGCTTTTGAGGCCAGCCTGGTCTACAAAAAGAGTTCCAGGACAGCCAGGGCTACACAGAAAAATCCTGTCTCCAAAACAAACAAACAAACAAACAAACACATACACACACATTCAAACAAGAAACAGCAACAACAAAACCAAAAGAAAAAGAAAAGAAAAACTGTTGCCCTACAGTGGGGCAATGGTAATTCACATCTTTAATCCCAGCACTCGGGGTGCAGATTCCCCCAGGCAGGTAGAGCTCTGAATTTGAGGCCACCCTGGTCTGTAGAGTTCCAGGATGGCCAGGGCTATGTAGAGAGACCCTGTTTTGAAAAAAGCTAAAGGAAAGTAAACAAGGAAGAAAGAAAGAAAGAAAGAAAGAAAGAAAGAAAGAAAGAAAGAAAGAAAGAAAGAAAGAAAGGAAGGAAGAAAGAAAGGAAGAAAGAAAGGAAGAAAGAAAGAAAACAGGAAGGAAGGAAAGGAAGGAAGGAAGAAAGAAAGGAAGAAAGAAAGAAAAAAGGAAGGAAGGAAAGGAAGGAAAGGAAGGAAGGAAG
>NW_021604856.1:618292-621758 GCF_004785775.1 Grammomys surdaster
AATGCCCTACAGGCTTGCCCATAGCCCGATTTTATGGAGACATTTTCTCCATTGAGGCTCCTTCCTTTCTGATGACTTTAGTTTGTGTCAAGTTGACATAAAACTATCCAGCACATCTGATGATATAGCTCAGTGGTAAGGGTGCTTGCTGCCAAGCCTGAGTTTGAAATCTGTAACCTACGAGGTAGAAGGGAAAGAATGGACTCCTGCAAGTTGGCCTCTGACCTCTACACATGAGCAGTAGGTAGGTAGCACATATCCTCCATCCCCCAACAAATAAACGCAATAAAGCATTTTAGTTAAAATGTACAGAACAGTTACAAAGGTAATGTAAAATGCTCAGATAGCTTCTTCACTGAGTTACAGAAGCTGCCACCATTTCCTACCATTCTGTGTGTATGTACACCTATGTATGTTCATATGATACATATACTTAGAATTTTTTTTCCTACTCAATCACTTGAGTAGACTTTTCAGCCCTAAATACTTCAGCATGTGAATTTTAAGGCCAAGGATATTTTCTCACACAACCACAATTTGGTGATCAAACCTGGTGAATTTGACAGGAATGTAATAATACAGTTAAAATCCAAGCACCACATACTCCAATAGCATTTTTAATACTCTGTCTTGTTGTTTTGGTTTGTAATTGCGGGTCCAGTTCAAGAAGAAACACTTCCTTTACTTTTCATGTCTGTCTTTGTGTAGCTCGTAGACTTTCATTCCGAGCCTATGCATGCTTGGCCTGTGCCCTGCATGCTGAGCCCGGGCCCTGCTTTTCACAGTGCCGTAGTTGATTTGGCACATTCCTTAGCCTTCTTTTATCTTTACCAACACTGACCATATAGAAGCTTGCGAAACCACTGTTTTATTGCATGTTTCTTGATTCAGATCTGACTGTTCTCATATCTAGTTTAGGAAATTTTCAGTAGAACTCCCGCAGGGATAAAGTATCCTTTACATTACGGACATGTGATATCAGTTGTGTCATAACTGAGGAGTGCAACTTTGATGACCTCTTCAAGGCTGTGTCTTCCAGGCTGTGCTATGTTAGCAGGCATGAGCCATTATACCTGGCTTACGTGGTACCAGGTATTGAACCCAGGGCCTTATGCATGCTAGGAAAACTTTACCACGTGAGCCCCATCCTAAGCCCACAGATGATATTTGCAGATGCCGAATTAAGGCTTGGGGAATGAACCAGGGCTAGAGGGATGAGAAAAGAGGGGGAGGGTTAAGCACTAGGGTGAGAGGACCTGGCAGCAGCCATTTCAACATTGGGAACCTAGTAGAATTACTAAAGGACTTTAAGAATGTCCTCACTGCCAGGAACCCTCCCCACCATCCCAGGTGAGTGCAAGCAGCTAACAAGACTAACTTCTGCTATCCTTCCTTCTCTTCCTTTGGGATCAGGACCTCTCAAAAGGTACCTAGTGGTGACATTAATTCCTACATCTGGAACAAGGCACTGGTAAGATGCTTCAAGAGAGATGTTCAGACTCCTTCTAAGCTGCACGTTTCTTGATTGTGTTTTGGTCCAAACTGTTAAGTGACATCATGTGAAGCCTAAGATGGTCAAATTATAGCATCGTGTCAGTCTTCCCTCCCTCCCCACTCCCCTCCCCAAGTACAAAGGAGTGTAGTTTAAAAAACCCTCCTTAATGATAGTGATGTTCTGAAATGCTGTTGATGCTGCCTGTTCAAAACATCAACAATATACTTAAATGTATAATAAGCACATTATGAATTTAACCTGGGGTTAGCCCGAGACTTGTCATCCTGGGACATGCTGCACTGTCAGCGAGAGGCTTCCAGGAGCCCACGTGGACACTCTCTGGCAACCAGGTCCACACTGGGCTCTTGGCATGGCCACATTTGAATAATCTGGGCATGGCAATGACCATGAATTATGTCTGGTTGTGTACTTGCTCCATCATTTTTGGAGTGGCTGTAATTTAGTGTCTCTTTCCCCAAAGAAGGAAAACATTGTCCCCCGTTTTGTCCATAATGTCAGGAGAAGCAAGAGGCAGACCTGCGAGGAGATTCTCCTTCCTTTGCTTTCTTGCAGGTAAATGCCTGGCTGCTGTTAGGATGAGGTGGATGGATCATGTGCAATGTGGGTGATTCTCAAGTAGCCAGATGGCACCTTCTGCCCCTTCGTGCTGCTCACCTACTGTGTGCCAGGTGTTCTATGTCCAACGTTGTATAAATCTGTTCTACACTCTTCACTCTTATTACTGTTTTTTTGTTTGTTTGTTTGTTTGCTTGCTTTCTGAGACAACGTCTTTCTCTGCAGACTCAGTTAGCTCACCGTGAGCTAATAACCTTCCTACCTCAGTTTCCTAAATGCTGGGGTGAGATTTATGTCCCAGCATCCCCAGCTGCAAGATGATCACCATTCACTCCTGCTGGTGAGATAGACTCAGAAAGGTTGCCCAAAGTTAAGAAGTAAGTCAGTGGGCCTCAGGCAGGCTGAGTGAGTTCTCTCAGTACTCAGGATCTGACCAGGAACTAACTTCACCTAATTTTGTTTATTTTATTTATTTGAAGCAGATTTGCGATATTAGCCAGACTGATCCTGGAATTTCTGATCTACCTGCCTTAGGTTTCATGAGTAGCTGGAATTATAGTCATGTACCATCAGTTCAGCCATATCTGTCATATTTTACGATCACAGCATTAAAAAGCTTGAAGGAACCTCAAGACTCCCTCACTTTAAAAAAACAAACTAAATTTATTTATTATGTGTGTGTTTGTCACTGGGCTCGTGTGGAGGTCAGAGGAACCACTAGTGGAAATCAGTTCTTTCTTTCTAGCATGTGCGTCCTGGAACTCACTCGGTGGCGTGTGCTTCTACTCACTGAACTGCAGAGGCAGGGGGATCTCTGATTTCAAGTTCAGCCCAGTCTACAGAGTAAGTTTCAGGGCAGCCAGGGCTACACATAGAAACCCTGTCTTGAAAAAAAAAAAAAAGAAAGAAAGAAAGAAAAGAAAAGAGAAGGGGGGAGGGTGGCTACTATAAACTTTTCCTGACATGGAAGTATACCTAACCCTTCACTCAGAGATAAAGTGAAGTGGGCAGGATTCATGGTACCCACAGATAGGCATGGAGGAGTGGACAGGCAGTCGAATCCTAGACTACTTTGAGACCAAATGCAGCCTGGTGAGTTGCTTGCTGCGGAGCACTGGGCCTCAGACAGGAACACTCTGAGGCCAGGACTGCACGTGGAGGTATGGGACAGGAGGAAGTCCTTCAAATCAATGCTACCCAAGGCAGCAACAGTGGCAAGGAACTTCCAAAAGACTGTACTCTGGTCTCCACTTACCCTGAGAACATCTTCTGAAGAACTCTAGCCCCAGTAGAGCCCTCATAGCAACCAAGCAGCTCCAACACCTATCCTAGCACCTGTCCCAGCACTTGTCCTCCACTAACACCTGTCCCAGCACCTGTCCTCCACTAACACCT
>NW_021604856.1:621768-625185 GCF_004785775.1 Grammomys surdaster
CAGCACCTGTCCTCCACTAACACCTGTCCCAGCACCTGTCCTCCACTGACACCTGTCCCAGCATCTGCCCCAGCACTTGTCCTCCACTAACACCTGTCCCAGCATCTGTCCTCCACTAACACCTGTCCCAGCATCTGTCCCAGCACTTGTCCTCCACTAACACCTGTCCCAGCACCTGTCTTTCACTAACACCTGTCCTAGCACCTGTCCCAGCACTTGTCTTCCACTAACACTTGTCCCAGCACCTGTCCTCAGCTAACATCTATCGGGGTTGGCAAAGGGTCTGAGGGTGAAGCACACTGCAAGTGGCAGCTAATGCTGTACTTTATTGACTTAACAGGTCACTCACTATAATGTAAGTGACTAGATGAGAGACTCTTTGAATAGAATTCTGTGGCAGTCAGTCCTGGTTTTGTTTATTTTTTGAGACGTCTCATTTGCTTTGTTTTGGCTCAGCTCCTGACTCCACCTCCTAAGTGCTGGAATGAAAGGCATGCACTGGAATGAAAGGCAAGCTTAGCTTATGTGGTGCTGAGACTGAACCCAGGATTTTGTGTATGCTATGCAAGCACTCTATTAAGCAGGCAGTGCTATTTTAATGTGCCCAAGAGAGAATTCCCCACTCTTTACTGTTTGCCACCAACATACAACTACAAAGATTACAACTAGTCACTTACACCTTCAGTGGATGCTGGTTCAACATCTCCCTCATAGGGTGGTCACATTTCAGTTCATAAAAGACAAAAAAGGAAGGGGCGCTGGAGAGATGGCTCAGTGATTGAGAGCACTGACTGCTCTTCCAGAGGACCCAGGTTCAATTCCCAGCACCCACATGGAGGCTCAGAATTGTCGGCAACTCATCCAAGGAAGCCCTCAGGGGAAACAGTGGGCTCTGTTATGGCTATCAGGAAGCACAGTGAAACACACACACACACACACACACACACACACACACATACACACACACACTTGCTGTCACAGGACCCATGGTTTGGTGGAATATGACAAAGGGAGAGTCACCTCTGTCTGTAATTTTCTCCTTTGTTCAGGGTGGTTGCTCTTTTGGCCTGGTCTCAGAAGAGGATTTCTAGTATAGCTCTCTGTATTAGGATCACATCCCCCAAAAGGCAGAACTTTTACCTATGACCCCAAACCAAGTTTGCCCAAGGCCACAGATATGGCATAGCTGGGTCAGCTGCTGCCTGGAGAGCTGGAGATTGGACCCCTATGGGTCTCATTTCAGACATATAGGCTATGTAGGGCCAAGCCCAGACTTGCTGGCTGGTCCAAAGCTAACAGAACAACTTCGCTGGCCAGTGTTCCTCAAGCCACGGTTTGGCCACCAGCTCTGTGGCTTCTGTAAGTCAGGTGTTGCAGGTAGGAAGGAGAGGGGCTCGGGAGCTATTTTCATCTTGTCATAACGGTTTAAAACACTGGCGTCTCTTGTGCCTTATTCAGACAGAGAGTCTCGACCTAAAAAAAGCTCTGACTGTGACTCAGTTGAGCTCCCAAGTTGCTCAAAATGCTTTTGGCTTCTGTCTGTGGCTATTCTGAGGGACATCTTTAGATAGAGAGAGGTGGATGCCACTTTGGGACAACTAAAGGAGCCTTTTGGGAATCCTCCCTTCTGGGAATCCTCCTGCTCCTTTGGGGCTGGGATAGAAAGCACTGGTGTACGGCAGGGCGACTTGCTGGTTTGTCTACTCTTGTTTTTAAATAGCGCACATAGGGTGGACTTATCCAGTCAAGGACATACGTGTCTCTAGCTTCCCAGAGAAGAGGTGTGGGACATATAATCATACCAAGGTGACCAGAGTCCAAGGTCCCCTTGGTACAACTGCAAGTGCCACCTGCATCCAGGATGCATCCTTTGCTGCATGAGAGGTTTATGGATAGAGGGGATACATTCATTTGAAGTTCACCAGGCTGGCCTGGGGACACACTGCAGAGTCAGAGGCCTGCAGAATTTTGTGCTGCCTGTGTTTATTGCAGACACCGGTACTGAGTCCTGTCCGCACGATCTTTCTAAGACTGCTACATGCTACAGGGATGACTGACTCAGTCGCTCCAATACAACCACCTCTCTGAAGGATTGCTTTAAAAAAGCAAAACCAAACCAAACCAAACAACAACCAAAAACCAAGCCTAGTGGCTTTAACCCCAGCACTCAGGAGACAGAGGCAGGCAGATCTCTGTAAGTTTGTGGCCACCTATTCAACAGAGCCAGTTCCAGGACAGCTAGGGTTACACAGAAAAACCTTGTCTTAAACAAAACAAAGCAAAACAAAACAAAACAAAACAAAACAAAACAAAACAAAATAAAACAAAACAAAGCATCCCCAAACAAACACAAAACAAAACAAAAGATGTTTTCCCTATGTAGTCCTGGCTAACATGGAACTTGATGATGTAGAGCAGGTTAGCCTCAGATTCAGAGATTTGCTAGCCTTTGCCTCCTGGATATTAGAATGAAAGTCATACCATCACACTTAGCCACATGATAGCTTTTTGTGCAGAACACCCAGTGATTGGGGTATATTCACTACTTTGTCTCAGTATCTCATCTGCCTGAACTTGTCTCCTAAGATGAATGACATTGATAAGGAAGACTTCCCTGCAGACGGGATAGATGTGTGGACTTCCAGGGTCCTGGGTTCAGATAGCACCCATGTTGTCTTCTGGCTGCGTGACCTTGATTTAAAGCTCCCGATCATTTCAAACGTCAGTTTGCTTTTCTGTGGCAGTCACCAAGCTGGAGAAAAACATTTGTCACGAGCTTCAGACAAATACAAGCAATAAAGATGTGTCTTTGATTGACATGTCAATACCCTTACCACTGCAGCATCTCCCCCACCATAGACAAGCTTGATTGAAAATGTGGATGCAGTTAATCTTGGAAGAGTGAGCAGTGTTTACCCTATGGGTTCTGAGGCCAGATTCAAAGCCACGTAGCTGAGGACTCTTCCGGGATGAATGGTCCTGGACTTAGTTTCCTTGTCTAGAAATGAGGATACTACCGATGGCCACCGCAATGCTGTTACGCAGACGCATGAAGCATTTTCAGTGGAGTCTGGCATCGAGCAGGCAGGCATTCAATACATGCCATCACAACGGCTTTATCTTTGCAAAGAATTTTCAGACCTGCCATCTGATGAGCGCTTGGTTTCCACAACGAGCTGGGAGAGGCAGAGACCTGTACCAACAAGGGACCTCAGACACAGAGGGACTCTGTCCTCATCTGAACACTGAGCCTAGGATTCCTGACCAGTGACCTTTCTCTTCCCCTTGCTGCAGAGATGAAAGTACTTTTCTGTTCTCTCTCTCTCTCTCTCTCTCTCTCTCTCTGTATGTGTGTGTGTGTATGTGTGTGTGCATGTGTATGTGTGTGTGTGTATGTGTGTGTGCATGTGTATGTGT
>NW_021604856.1:625285-638207 GCF_004785775.1 Grammomys surdaster
TGTGTGTGTATGTGTGTGTGTATGTGTGTGTGCATGTGTATGTGTGTATGTGTGTGTATGTGTGTGTATGTGTGTGCATGTGTATGTGTGTATGTGTGTGTATGTGTGTGTGTATGTGTGTGTACGTGTATGTATGTGTGTGTATGTGTGTATGTGTGTGTGTGCATGTGTCTGTGTGGCATGTGCTCACACATGTGCATCAGTGTGAGTGTGGGGGTAGAGGTTGGCCCTGAGTATGCTAGTGCCTTCCTTGGTCACTCCTCTCCACTGATATAAGTGCCTCACTGAACCTGGAGTTTGCCAATTCTGGCTAGTTTAGCTAATAACCAACTTGCCTGCTGGGATTTTCAAGAGGCCATTACACCTCCTCCTGCTTTTACATGGGATCCAGGGATCTGAAGTTTGGTCTTTGAGCTTGTGGGGGGAAAAATGCTTTATCCACTGGTTCATCTCCCCAGCCTCCAAAATCACTTCTCAGATTTGAAAGCCATGGTATCCCAGTTACGTCATACGACAATGTTGTAAATTCTTGTCAAGGACAGGGTACAATCGAGCAGAGACTCAGACACGGTTGTAAGACGCGTTGCTGCTGCTGTTGCTTCTTTGCAGCGCTGGTAACTTTCTTTGGATCCAGTGCCTTGCACATGTAAGGCAAATGCTCTCCTGCTGAGTTATGCCCCAGGCTCTTTGATCTCTTCCAACCAGCTGTATAAGTGAGTTTCTATGTTAGAGTTTAGCTGCTCTGATTCAATGTCTGTTTCAAATTAAAAATAATCAAAAGTCTGGCTAAAGTCAGACTCCACTCTCCCAAACTGCAGCCCAGCTCCAGACACAGAGAGCCAAGTGCAACCAGATGCCAGCTATCAGTGGACACAGATCCATGGCTGGTCCCTTCATTCGATTTTCTCTAGTCCTCCCAACCTTCTGCCTGCTCAGCCAGCCAGGGCGGATTTGTCTCTGACTCTCCTGGCCACTCTTGTGAGAGCTACTTGCCCTAATCTACTTAGGAATACACCCATTTTCAGGCAACCCTGGGTGACAGCGGCTGTCTGGCCCTTTGGGTTTCTTCTTCTTCCAACCCAAGCCATTGTCGACAGACACTGCATAGATTAATTGTTTAGCTGCTGAGACCTCGGTGGTCCCTGCTTTTTCTGTTTTTCAGAACCAAGTCCTCTTTAAGCTGTCTCTCGCCCCACCCCCACCCCATTGCATACAGCTTTCAGTGTTGAGCTTCCCTCGTCAGTAGAGCCTTTCAGAAAGCCTTCTCCCTGTCGGTCACCCACAATGCCTGAGTCACCAAGACTGCCGAACCCTGCAGAGAGTAAAACACATGGTAAAACTGCCAGCAACAAAGCCCAGTTTTGGTCATAGAACTAGTTTTACAGTAAAATGTGAGACTGAACAAGAGGACAGGAGGAACTGGCTCCTCACAGCAAGGGCAGGGAGGGAGGCCAAGGGCCCATGCAGAGGCTGCACAGCAACCCCAGGTGAGGGAGCAGCCCTGAGCCTTCCAGGTTCTTATCCTCATGCTATGGGAAACTAATTAACTTGCACTTAGGCCCCAGGCAAACAGCTCCATCCTCTTTTCCTCTGTTTCCCCATCTGTACACGGGGACGAACACTGCCCTGGGCTACAGAGCTGGAGTTCAGGCTAGCCCTTAGCTTTTGTCTGACCGGAGATGTGGTGAGCCATGGAAGTGGAGGGCTGGTTTCTTCTTCAAGCTGAAGACCTGTACCAGGTGACTCCACAAGCTCTGGGTCAGGCAGCCTGATGCCTACAGGGAGGTGACGGCAGTTGGAGTCCTGTTGAAATAAAAAAGCCAGGGGACCAGAACAGGAGACAAGAACATGTGACGCCTACGAAGTGCGTGGTAGAGTAAGAGAGAGGGCTCTGGCTCTGATCTGTAAAGGACAGCATCCCCGTACATGTCCTGGGCTGGCCATGGACATTGGGAGAGTTCACACAGTCCCTTCCAGGGGCTGCGGTTGCTACTGCAGGATTCTTTTTGCTTGGTGTCCTGTTCTTTTCTGGACTCGCTGCAGGCTCTGCTGGCATTGTGAGTGATGAGGCCAGACTTTCTGAAGTAAGGCATGGCAGAACAAATTTGAGTTGGCAGGCCTTGCCGACATGCCAGCTCTTCCCATCCTGGCTTCCCTCTCCCTCACCGGAGCTCTCAAAGATCACCAGGCCAGACCTCACAGAGGTGTGCCCAGCCACTGGGTACAATGGCCCCTCTTTGTTGCCGTCCAGTAGCAGTAAATAGACTTTGGGCTCTGGTGGCAAAGACACCACCAGGACGGACACGGATGCATAGAGGGGCTTTTAGGTAGGACACAGAGCTGGCCCTGAGGACAGAGAGTGACCAAGGAAGGGCTGTTAGATGGGTGGGGGAGGGGCACTCAGGAGAGACCCTTCCTGAGGTGATGACATTTGAACAGAGAGAGGCCTCAAGGCCTCAAGGAAGGAAAGAAAGCCACAGATGCTGGGTAAAGGTCCCATGGCACAGACCAGAATGCAGTGAGTGAGGGCCTGGGGGAAGGGAGGGCCGACAGCAGACTGGGCTCAGACCACACAGGGCCTTGTTGTCTGTGGGGAGGATTTTACACTTCACTGATGTCAGTGGATGCTGTTAAAGGCCTTGAAGCTGAATGGTGACTGACATAGGAAAGCAGACACTGGGATAGATGCACAGAGGACGGCCCAAGGGAGGTAGCAGCTGTGTGGACCAGGCGTTCCCAGCCAGGACCCAGAGTGTGTGTGTGTGTGTGCACGCGCTTGCACGCTGCCACACTTATCTTTCATTTATTGCTCTCTACCTCAATTTCAGGCAGGGACTCTACCACCGAGCAACCATCCCAGCCCTCCAACTTAATGTTAGATCCTGTTCGATGATAAATGGAGGCTGCTGCCCTAGTCAGCATTGTCTTGACTCAGTGTAGAATCAACCAAAGCAAGAGCCTCAAGTCAGTCACTGTTCTTATCAGGCTGGTCTGTGGATGTGTCTCTGAGAACTGTCTGCATTATTAAGTGATCTAAGAGGGCCCAGGCCACTGAGGCCAGCACCGTGCCTAAGCGGGTGGTACGAGGGTACACGGTACACAGAGTGCCTGCAGGTGTCTGGAAATGCAGTCACGTGCTCTGTCAGTCACAGGAGCTTCGGCTCGCTGCCAGAGCTCCTCATTCAACGCTCTAGCCATGCAGCATATCATCCATATACTGTAGATTTGCTTTATGTGCTATTTTGGGGCTCTGTATTTCAGTATGATCCGTTTTCACGGTAGTCCTCCATTTTGTTTTATGCACTTAAGAACACTATTCTGATAAAGGAGCCCACTGGTTCTGGACCCCCTCCCCCCACCGCGCATCCCTGGAGTTGCCAGCAATTATATGGAAACCATGTATGTATTGTGATCAAATCCTGGCTGCACTTTGCAAGTTAAGCTATCGGGACTGATGGCTGAAGCGTGGAGTGGGAGAAAGGAAGAGTGGGGTCCCTGAGTCTTTGACCCGAGCACATGGATTGGAATTCTATTCGAGGGATTGGTTAAGTATCAAGTGAGGGATGATTATTGCTCTGGAAAGAAAATATTGCCATAAAGCACCTGACAGGAAGTAGGTACCTGTAACCAATAACTAGTTCCATGTCACCCAGCAATGAGCAGCCCTGGGAACCGAGGCCAGGTTCAACAGATGGCAGAATTGTATGAATCTAGGCTCTGGGAAGGGACTGAGGCTGGAGTGTTGCATTTTGTGAGCATTGATCTATACACAGTATTGGAAGCCATTGGACTGTGTATGGAAATATAGCCACAACCAAGTGTAGCTAAAGAAACTGGCTTGGAACAGCAGGAGTGCAGCCTGCTGGGCACTGGCCAGCAGGATCCTACTCCCTTCACCAGGCTGGAAGTCACCAATGTGGCAGGGCAGACCCCCTCCCCTAGAGACATTGCCAAGAGGAGGTATACGGGGAATCAAGCCTATATGCTGACTGGCCCAGAAAGAAGCTGATGTGTGAGGCCCCTCCCCTGCTGGCAAGGGGAATGGTCAGACCTTTGCATGCCTCCAGGGCCTGGGCCATCTCACTTCAGCAGGGAGTTGACCTGCTCAGTCACAGCACACTCCGGGCAGCGATCATTCTAGCAAGGTGGTAATTTACCTGCAAAGCCAGAGATGTTCTCACATACGGTGCTCACATCGGCACGAAACCTCAAACACTGTTTACCAGAAACACAAGGGTGCCTGGTAATTTTGTCTCAGACATTGATGACGGCAGGAACAGTTGTGACCCACCTGACTGACTGGGCCTCAGTTTCCTTATCCGTTAACCAAGCAGGTTCGATGAACCGTGAACATCGATGCAGCTCCAAAATGAACTTTTGCCTGCCCCTGAATTTGCTTCGTCGTGTGCAGATGCCTGGAAATCCCTGGGGATGATATTGGACAAGGAGTCCAGGAGTCATTGAGATGTCTCAGGAAGGAAAAGTGCCTGTCACCAAACTTGATGATCTGAGTTCAATCCCCCAGGACCCGCACCGCAAGGAGAGAACCAACTCCATTAACTCGTTCTCTGACCTCTACACACCTGCTATGGTGTGTGCCCCTCGTTGTGACAATAAAGAAATGGATAGATGAAATAGGAAACAATTTGTTTCTAAAGGAGTGGAGAGTTCCAGACACGGGTATTAGGATTTCTGTTGCCAGCTGGCCGCTTTGCAGCAAATCTTGTCTGTATTTTGAGACCGCCCCTCAATAGAGGCAGAAGCTTCCAGAATTCACTGCAGTGACTTCTATCTAATCTAATAATCTAATCTATCTAATCTAATGATTACACACTGCAAGACAAGGGCCCCGCAGATCCTTTACGGTGCTCATTGTAATTGTATTTCACACCTATTTGTGTTACAGCTGTCACAGGCGTTTGGATAGACGTAAAATATAATGTGGAGAGAGAGGACTTTGGAAGTAAGAGACATGGTTCTGCCACTTTCTATGCATGTGACCATCTACTGCCACATCAGGTCCCTGCCCTGTGCCAGATACACTCACACAGATGTTTCCTCCCTGGGATGATAACCACCACTCACCCTACAGATCAAGACTTCAAGCAGGCCCCCAGCTAGGTAAGTGGCAGGTCTGGGATTCAAACACCAGTGATTCAGAGGAACTTTGAGGTTCCTTTACTGTAGATCTACTCTAACCCTAACTCCTAATATTCTCTCTCGGTCATGAAAGCAGGGGCATACCTGAGACCTAATAGTTGCTCAATAAACATCAGTTTCCTGTCTAAAGCAGAAACTTTTCAATTCTTTCTCTCCTTTGCTTTCTTTCAAATCTTTTAATTTTTTTTTTTTAGACAATGATCTTACTACATAGCCCCAGCTGTTCTGGAGCTCACTAGGTAGACCAGGATGGCCCCAGACTCATAGAGATCTGCTTGTCTCTGTCCAAGTAAGTACTGGGATTAAAGGAATGTGCAAACATATCTGGCTTCTTCAAATATTTTTACCACTTGCCCTCCATCTTAGAGTCTACTTTGCTCCAGGAAGCTGCATACATGGGGCTTTCCTTCCTACCCCTCACTGGTCTAAGGCCTTAAGTATCACCTAGCATGTGCTATCTGCAGAGTGTGAACTTCTGGCTGACCTAGGGAAGCTCCTGTCTGCTGGGCACATCCCACCCAGTGCTGAGTCTGAATGTTCTCACTTTATCCTTGGAGCAAGCCCTGGAGGAAGACACACTGAGGATGGGGAAACAGTGTTAGCGAGAGCAAGCCGTGTTCCTAAGCTATACAGTTCACTGTACACAAGCCAGGATTAGAAATCAGGTCACGCCTGGCAGTGGTGTCACACGCTTTTAATCCCAGAAGGAGGCAGAGGCAGGTGGATTTCTGAGTTCGAGACCAGCCTGGTCTACAGAGTGAGTTCCAGGACAGCCTGGGCTATACAGAGAAACCCTGTCACAAAAAAAAAAAAAAAAAAAGAAAAGAAAAAAGAAAAAAGAAAGAAAGAAAGAAAGAAAAGAAAAAGAAATCAGGTCAGGCCGGCTTCTAAATTCTTTATGTGTCTTGGGGGTAGGGGACAAGAAATCTTGTTGGGAAAACTGGAATTTTCCAGTCTGCTCTTAGCAGTCTTCTTTACTCTCGGGGCAACCTAGTAAAACAAATACAAGCCCAAAATAAGTTTATTTTAAAATGAAGATTCCTAGGCACCCATGAGACATTGGGGCTTTAAGTAAACAGCCCCAGTCAAAGGGAGAGTTCTCCGTGTTACACAGTGAGGGCTATAGAGACAGTCGTACCCTCCGACTGAGTAATTGTACCCCTGCAATTTCTTCTAAGGCTGTATTTAACATAAACAAAGCCTCCACAAGTATATTTACTGTAAAGTTATTTGGATATCTAAAGTTTAGAGGCAGCATAAATATCCCAAAGAAGGAAATCGTTGGTGAACAAATGTGCAGAGTATTAGGTAGCAGGTAGCTGTGAAAATGATGGTTATGGGGACTCTGGAGACACAGAGAAACAGTTAAGGGCATACATGTGAGAACATGTAAAAACAAACAGACAAAAAAAACCCCAGAGAGGCCGGGCAGTGGTGGCGCACGCCTTTAATCCCAGCACTTGGGAGGCAGAGGCAGGCGGATTTCTGAGTTCGAGGCCAGCCTGGTCTACAGAGTGAGTTCCAGGACAGCCAGGGCTATACAGAGAAACCCTGTCTCAAAAAACCAAAAAAAAAAAAAAAAAAAAAAAAAACCCAGAGTATTGGGTGAGAGATTTTAGGGTAAATGAATTTGTGTTGTTAGTTTAAGCCACCAAGTCAGTGTTGGTCTGTTATAGCAGCAGTAAAAAACTAATACCCCAAGCACAAGCCAATGAAATAATCCCCACTGTTGTCTTCAGACCAGGGACAGCCCAGCTTAATATCTCTAGGCTAATAGCCAGTTCTATACTAGTAGTGTGTGTGTGTGTGTGTGTGTGTGTGTTCATGCACTCTCGTACACATGTACCCATGAACACCAAAAGAGAGCATCAGATTTGGAGTTGGAGTTACAGGTGGTTGTGAGCTGCCCAACATGGGTGTTGGGAACTGAAGTTGGGTCTCTAAGAGACACATTCTTAACCACAGTGACAGCTCTCCAGCCCCTAAGGAAATATTTTGATAGGCTCATGGGGAGAGTAGCAACTGGAGAGTAAAATCTAAAAGACACTGCAGTGGACACGGTGGCCATTTGGGCTAGGAAGAATTGCAAAGAGGAAAATAGGGAAGGATACAGGAAAGCTAGGTAAGTTGGCAGACTCCAAGTTAGAAGAAAAGGCAAGGTGGGCATTCTTAGAACTGGGAAGTCTAAAACTCAAGTGGAAGGTATTACTGCTAAGTTCTCTGCATGGTGAGTTCCCTTACCTTAATTCAGGCCTTCACAGTTTCCTGCTTGAACTAACATAAACTCCTTTTTACTGTTCCCCAGTCATCCTGTAATCTTCTGTAACCTCCCATCGGGATGCGGACGTGTGCGCGTGCGTGCGTGCGTGCGTGCGTGTGTGTGTGTAATGTATATATGTATATATGTATATATGTATGCAAATGTCTGGGGAGATAGCTCAGTGGCTAAAAGTACTTTCTGCTCTTTCAGAGGACCTGAGTTTGGGTCCCAGAATCCATATTGGGTGTCTCCCAATCACCGTAACTGCAGTTCCAGGGTACTCTGACACCTTCTTCTGGCCTCTGCAGGTACCTGTAGCACATGCGCATACCCACACATAAGCACATACAGAATAACAAATAATAAAGTACATCTTTAAAAAAATGTAAGTAATACAGAGTGCAAGGCAAAAGCCACCTCTCTCCCTTTCCGTGATTACTTCTCCCTGGAAGGAGCTTCAGTCAGCACCTTGTAACCCCCTTACACACACACACACACACACACACACACATACATGCATACACATATACTCATACATGCACACATACATACATATACACACATACACACACACACACATACATGCATACACATACACACATATATACTCATACATGCACACATATATACATATACACACATACACACATGCATACATACACACACTCACACATACCACATACAACACACACACATATACCACACACACATGCCACACCCCCACACTCCACACATATACATAAATACATTGCACACATACACAAACACCACACATATACTACACACATATACCATACACACACATATATATGACACACATACCACCCCAACACAGCACACACAAACATACAGTACCACACATATACTACAATACACACACACACACACACACACACACATGCACATACACTTCTCCGTGTGTGTGTGTGTGTGCTCTGTAATTGTCATCTCAACACACAGAATTCCTTGAGAGCAGTATCTGCGCCTTTTCCTCCTAGTGTTGAGGCAATAGACAACACCGTAAATATTTACTGAATGACACACACGCTCTGTGTGACTGTCAGACTGGGAACTGATCTTAGCCAGTCCCTTATCTCTTGATGGAGACAGGTATGTTCCAGATCTGGTCACCTGCCAGTCATGCAGTAAGATGGTATCTTAGGTAGAGTGTTTCCTTGTTGGCTAACTGTATTCAACAGT
This sequence comes from Grammomys surdaster, assembly GCF_004785775.1. Taxonomy (NCBI): domain Eukaryota; kingdom Metazoa; phylum Chordata; class Mammalia; order Rodentia; family Muridae; genus Grammomys; species Grammomys surdaster. The sequence continues at coordinate 633,906 of NW_021604856.1, forward strand.
AGCCACAACAAAGGAGGTGTCATGTGATCGGCAGCTCACTCACAGAAAGTCTCTTCCAACATACTCTTCAGGGTATGTCCTTCTGTACTTCCTGACTCTCCCTTTTAGCCTCCTTCCAGTTCTGGAAACTCCTCAGAGCCTCATGCATGGAAGGCAAACACCTGCCAACTCAGCTGTCCCCCAAACTTACACGGGTCTGTGACAGATGAGTGGGTGTAAAGCCCAGGGAAGCTCTGATTGATGACATTTCTGGCTCTTTGTGACAAATATTGTTTTCTCCTTTCTCTCTTCAGTCTCAAGACAGTGGCCCCATAGAAAGCAGACCAAAGACTCCTCAGAGGGCTTGGGGGACAAGAATCACATCACAACTAGGTTTGTTACTGCTCAGCACACCCTTCCAACCTTGTGGAGATCTACTTCTGTTTCCTGGCTCTGCCTGGTCTTTTCTGCCATTAATACAACAGGCTGGTTTTCCAAGGCTGGGGTTGAGAGGAGGCCCTGCGGCTGGGCTTATGACCAAGTGTCCGGATATGCTGGGGAGGCAGCCGCAGGCGCAGGAGGACTTATGCTAAACAGAGCCCACCGTAGCCTAGCCATCCGAACTCATACTCCAGAGCAGAGCTTTCCCACTTTATTGTTTACACAAGGAATCTTCCTAGATTTCAGCTTATGGGTCCACAGGTGTCCTGTGGAACCTGAATTTCTGTGTCTCCTAACCTGTCAGCTGTTGCTCCTCCAACTCTGGAGGTGTCTGGTTAGGGAATATTAGAAGCAAGACAAAAAGACCTAGGACTTTCTTTTTCTTCTTCTTCTTTTTGAGGTATGGGGGTTTGAGACAGGGTTTCTCTATTATATAGTTCTGGCTGTCCTGGAACTCACTATATAGACCAGGCTAGCCTCACACTCACAGAGGTTCACCAACCTCTGCTTCCTGAGTGCTGGATTAAAGGAGTGAGCCACCAGCCTTGACTTTAGGATTATTATTGACTACCGCTGACAAGGGAGTATGGGGGTATTGCGTTACCAGGCGCCAAGGAGTTAACCATCAGTGAACTTTGAATGCAGCTGGTTCCAAGTCTCCCTCAGATCATCTTGGGAAAAGATACAGAACAGAGTTATCTTTTTAACATCAGCTTACATTTTACTCCTGGTTGTTGTTCCAAACACAATGTCTGGTTATCAACACGAGGGTACCCTAACATCTGCCTCTAAAAAATACCCATGCCTGGATGATCTGTGCATGGGTCCATAAGTAGGACCAGCTCACTCATTTTTCTGGAGTGCAGAGAGACACACAACAGTTTTAAGGACTTTTCTCTCTACGAAAGCCGGAGCAATAAGGATTTAATTTATCTTCCCACATGACTAAAAATCTGGACCAAGGGTTTGCAAACAATAACAACAGATGAGATGGGAAGCAAACAGGGCGAGCCTTCCTATGGCTGGGCTCATTGCCTGGAGACATTCAGTCAGAGGTCTGTGGCACAGGGTGTTGCATGAACAGAGATGCCAAGAGGCTGCTGTTCAGAGAAAAGACTCTGCAGGTCTGCACACAGTCTCCCGTGGGTGTCCGTGTGCATATTGATCATCCTGTGCGTGGAAGGAACCATCCAGAGACCAGAGCCATCCAGAGGATTTGAGGAAACAGTATTCAGAGTTCATAGCCTAGACTAATGTCTGACACCAACTGCCAGGATAGGAGACTGCAAAATAGCAGAGTATCAGGAGACATTTTTGTTTGGGGTCTGTGGGGGAGGCAGTTAAACCCTATGTTAAAAGCAGCTTTGCCCTAACAAAATTTAAAAGACATGAAATGATCAAATGCTTCTCGGGGATCTGAAGTGTATCCTTTAATAGAACGAAGAGTAGTTCTATGAATAAAAAAGTTTTCAACATCCAACAAGGTAAAATTGACAGCGTTTGACACTCAGACAAAAAGGACCAGACACTAAAAAGGAAGGAGAATACAGTCAAGAAAAATCTTCGACACGAAAAAATAGTAGAAGTGACACCGTGGTATAAAGGAACACAGTGATGTGACATGTCAAGAAGCCAAAGGACACTAAACATGAGAAGGGGACATGCAAGGACTGCATGCAGAGCCAAAGGGACTGTCAGGAGCACAGCTCCAGTGTCTGACATGAAGAACGCACCTGGTAGGGTTTCTGACAGATTCTCCTTGGAAGGAGGGATGAGTAATCCTGTTAGAGGTGATCAAAAGGGGGGAAGAGGGGAGAAGTGAGCACAGTGAGGTGAGGGGGAACTTCTGGTGGCCTGAGGTACCTTCGATTAGAGGCTGGGGTCCCAGGCCACTGGGACAAGAATAATACCAGAAAAAAAATTATGGCCCCAAGTCTCTAAAACTGCCAAAAAATATAAGCCAACAGAATTAAGAAATCCAAAAATCTCTCAAATTCAGAAACATCAAGTGAACAGCACCAAGGCCCAAGGCCCAGCACAATCAAACTGTGTAGAGCAATGCACCAGCAGCTGTGGAAACAGACTTGATGTCACAGAGAAGCAGACAAGTGTGGAGGGGATTCCCTCCTTCCTCTTTTTCTCCCGTGCTTAATCTAATTTTCTCCTTCCTTCCTTCCTTCCTTCCCTCCCTCCCTCCTTCCTTCCTTCCTTCCTTCCTTCCTTCCTTCCTTCCTTCCTTCCTTTCCTTCTTTTTTGTCCCTCCCTCCCTTCTTCCTTCCCTCCCTCTCTTCTTCCAACAGGGTGGTATGTAGCCCAGGCCAACTTCAAAGTCAATATACATGTGGCTGAAGCTAGTCTTGAACTCCTGATCCTTCTGTCCTAACTTCCCAAGTGCTGAGATCACATTGGTGTGCCACCTTCTTCCAGCTGATGGAAGACTTCTTACTGGACATTGTCTCAGTTTGCTTTTATCTCTGTGATAAAACACCATGACCAGAAGCAACTTGGAAAGCAAAGGGTTTTTTTTTTTTTTTTTTTATTCGATAAGGGACTTCCAGCATGACGAGAAGTCAGGGCAGGAACTCCGGGCAGGAAATAGAGACAGGAGTCAAAGCAGAAGCTATGGAAGAATGCTGCTTCCTAGCTTGCTCCGTAGGCTCGCAGTCATCAGCGATTTTTCTTACATTCCCAGGACCGTCTGCCCAGGATGACATCACCTACAGTGGCTAGGGCCTTCCACAGCAATCATTACTCAAGAAAATGTTCCACAGACTTGCCTACAGGCCAATCTGAGGGAGGCATTTTCTCAGTTGATATTTCTCTTTTTTTGCGGGTGGGTGGGTTTTTGAGACAGGGTTTCTCTGTGTAGTCCGGGCTGTCCTGGAACTCACTCTGTAGACCAGGCTGGCCTCGAACTCAGAAATCCGCCTGCCTCTGCCTCCCAAGTGCTGGGATTAAAGGCGTGCGTCACCACTGCCTGGCGGCATTTCTCTTTCTAGATGATTCTAGCTTACAACAGGCTGACAAAAACTAGCTAGGACAGAGGCAAAACATGTTAAAAGACAGTTGAATGGCTTTACTTTGTAGGTGGGGGTGGTGGAGGGATCAAATCCATGCCAGGCAAGACAAGGGCTTACCACTGAGTCCCTGTCAGGATAAGAGACTGTGACTAGATATGTCATGGCCTGAGGGGAAAACTTATTACTCTTATTGTGCTAAATGGATATAATATTAAAATGACGCCTAATGACCGATTGCTATTGTCTTAGGGTTTCATTGCTGTGAAGAGGCACCAAGACCAAGGCAACTCTTACACAGGAAAACATTTCACTGAGGCTGGCTTCCAGTTTCAGAGGTTTAGCCCATTATCATCATGGGAGGAAGCATGGTGACCTGCGGGGAGACATGGTGCTGTAGAAGGAGTTTGAGAGTCCTACGTCTTGATCTGCAAGCAACAGGAGACTGTGTGCTCTAGTGATGACCTCAAGGCCCTACCTCTACCGTGACACACTTCTAAGAGGCTACACCTCCTCCAATAGGGCCACACCCCCTCCAATAAGGCCACACCCCTACAATAAGGCCACACCCCCTACACTAAGGCCACACCCCTCCAATAAGGCCACACCTCCTTCAACAAGGCCACACCTCCTAATAGTGCCATTCCCCAAATAGGACTGGGCATGACCTCTGATTGATATACCCAGGTGTCACTTCCTTAAACTGACTTTCCCTCTTCCAGCTCGAATGTTGTTAGCCCCTCAGCTAGGGGTGGGACTTCATCTCCACCACCCCCCACCCCTTCATCTGGGTTGCACACACTGTGACAGCTCTGTGAGTTCACGTGCACATACACTGCATATGCCCGTATGCACATGCACACAC
>NW_021604856.1:638217-642143 GCF_004785775.1 Grammomys surdaster
GTATACACATGCACACACATGCACATACACTGCATATGCCCGTATGCACATGCACACACGTGCACATACACTGCATATGCCCGTATGCACATGCACACACATGCACATACACTACATATGCCCGTATGCACATGCACACACATGCACATACACTACATATGCATATTCACACACAAAAGAATGATAACTATATAGGGGTGTTTCCCTTCACTAAGTATCTTTAAGAAATAATTGACTAAAGGTCAAAGAATGGTTCCAGGAATCAAGGGAGTAAGTTAATAACAAGGGAGTCACTCATAAAGATAATATAATAATCCTAGCCATTTCTACAGGTCACGACAGGCCTTAAAATATATGAAGTGACAGTCAAGGGGATTACAGCATTTTTTTTTTTAAAAAAAACCTACAATTATCATTTGTAATTTAAAAATCTACCTTTCAAGAACTGACAGAATGAAAAGACAGACAATCAGACCAAATCATTTAATGGAAAAGGAGTGCAGGACAGGTGAGGGGCGGAAGCAGGTGAGGGGTGAGTTTACTGTCCTGGAGGGGCAGATAATGGACCCAAACGCAAAAGCAGAGACAAATGCACTAACTCTGGCAAAGGAAACCCAAGTGTTTGGTAAACACAAAGCTCTCCTATTACCAACTAGAGTTAAGTCAAAGGATTTTCAGGCTCACAGACTCAGTCTGCGTTTTATTTTTGTATAAACAACCCACACATTACCACAGGGCATTGCTGCTCCTCAGTTCCACAGAACTTTGATAGAGTCAGGCAGAGAGCAGCTTACAATGGAGAGGGGACTGGCTCGATCCAGTTCTTGATCTTCTGAGTGACTGTGCATAAAAGTCTGACCTGCAAGGAGATGTGACACACCGTGAAGTAGAACTGAGACTCCGTCCTTGCTTTGCCTTTAGAGACAGTTCCATCCAGGGACCCTCCATCTTGTGATTCTCCTGGATACCCTGGTAATAGCAGACGTTTCATTGCACAGCCCCATCCCTGACCCCCTGCCCCTTCCCACTTCTGTTGTGCACAGATATGTGTTCTGAGGCACACATCTCACATGAGCATGGAGAGAGCTCTACGGTTATCTTCCCCTTCCCTGTCTTCTCCAGCCATTTCAAATCGGGACCTCTGTTGTGAAAATGTTCACCTTAACGGCAGGGAGGAACTAAGCAAAATATACCTCGGGAAGTCCCAGTAACAAACTAAAGTTTGATTCCATCAGAGTTCATCCTGAGGAAGCGGTGACTTCTCAGGGTTACCTATAGGGCATGGCTGACTTTAAAGCAACGGAGTTGAAAGGTCAACTCCGAGCACAAACAACCACTTCCTCATGGCTGCCAGCTGGAGACCCTCCCCTAGCCTTTTCTGGACTATATACTCTAGCCCTTCCCTGAGACCACTCGAAATTACAGAAGAGTTGCACACAACTAGTTGGAAGAGTGGCTGCTTACTCAAGTGAGGGCCCTGTGACCCCCACCTTGTAAGAAAAAAAGACGCCAGCTTGAGATGGTCTCTTACCCGGCAAAGCTGAACTCGAGAAGCTGGTGACAGTTTGGCTCAGACAATAGTCCTAGCAGACGCCTCTAAACAGGACTTTGGGCAGAGAGGGAGATACATACGAATACAGTTGTGCAGAAAGGAACCTGAGCAAGCAGACAAGAGGCCCTTCTATATCAGAAAACAGAAGTGGGTTAGGGTAGGAGTTCAGTCCTCTCCCCTGTTTCTCCATTTCTGCTCTCTCCTATCCCCAGCCCAAGAGCATGGTGTGGTCTTGAGGAACTATTAGCTTCTTGGCTGACAGATGCATGGACCTCTCTAGAAATGTTGGAGTGAACTCAGTTCACAAGGCAATGTGAGGTCCTTAGGTCCTTGGAGGCTAGACACACCTACATCCAAATCCCAGCTCTAATGCTTAGAAGTCATATGATCTGGTAAGTCACCAGAATATTGGTTTTGCCCATCTGCAAAAACCAGAATGATGCCAACTTTGTACGGATGGCAGAGAGGATTAAACCAAATACCAGATGTCCTCAGGCTACAACCTTGGAGATGCCCTGAAAAAAAAAATCTGATTTTATTTTTTCTATAATTTGTTGCATACTGTTGTGGGGACAGAGCTCCTGTACTCATTGAGAACCAGAAATGTCAGCCACACTGTGGTGTCTCCTCAATGGAGGAGATAAAAATCAAATTTCTACATTTCAACAGAAAGCTGAAAGTGGATTTTGTTAATGACCTGGTGACATTTTGGCTATCTGTGGAGGGAGACCTCACCCACCCTTTGCTCTAGAGGCAGACCACACTGTAAAGTGAAAAATTATAGATACTGGGTATATAGAATTCTTTTTAGACATATAAAATATTCTTTAGGCTTTCTTTATAAAGACATGGAGAAACCAAGGCATGAAGCAAGTTAGGAATGTGGAAAGACCAGTCACCATTACTGGAACTGGCCTATGTGCAAAGAGAAAGGAAAGAATGCAAGTGAACTAGGTGGAACCAAGTTGAGAACCAAGCTGGGAACCGCAGTGACAGGGCAAGGCCGAAGTAACAGGGCAGGACCACATTCTTGAGAAAGATAAGCATACAGAGAGTTTTCACCTAACCCTGACTCATGTAGGTTGGGTTCCTTTGGAATGTTCCACTATTTTTATGTTATGCCACTTCAACAACCCCTCATTCCCCTCCCCATTCCTTGGTTTGTGGTTTTTCCCCTTAAAAACCCCACTCAAACTGGCTGTCGGGGTCAATTCAGCTCCTGCGTGGGCATATGAATTGACCGGCAGCTAGCTGTCACGCCCTAATAAATCTCGCAATTGCTCCGGTACATGGTGTCTCGAGCAGATTACTGGGTGGTCGCGACTTTCTGAGATTTGAGTGAGGGTCTCCCCTCTGTGGAGGTCTTCAACACCATCTTAAACTGGCTTTTTGATTCCCAGTTAGATTAAACAACAACAACTCAAACCATTCGTTGCAAATTCAGTTACTTGAATATATTTGTCTGTTCCAGTTTTAGTCTTCCCTGAGGAAGTTATCTTCTCAAAGAGCCCTCTTCTGGCTTGTGCCTGTTAAAGTACACATGGCCCTTTTTATTTCCTGAAATCTAATTCACCTGGGCCAGTCTTTGGTCTGCAATAGGCTGGCATCTTCTAGAATATTCACACTCCTTACTAAACCTCTGGTATAGTGGCTAGCACCTTTAATCCCAGCAGGTAGAGGTAGTCAGGAAGGTAGAGGTAGGCATATCTCTGTGAGTTTGAGGACAACCAACTTGATCTACACAGAGATTTCAAGGACAGCTAGGGCTACATATAAGAACCCTCTCTCAAAAAACAAACAAACAAACAAAAAACCCAAAACAACAATTAAAAAAAATCTAAAATTCCCATTTTTAAAAAATGTTAATAAAAGTGTCAGATATGGTGGACATTGCCTGTAATCCTCCAGATCTGCAATGCTGAAGCAAGAGATCTTAAGTTTTAAGTTCTATATTAAAATCTTGTTCAGATTAAAAATAAACTTGGATAAACTCATAGCATTCGTTATACAAAGGTACAAAAATAAATCAGAGAAGTCTTCTTCTTTCGTCTCACAGTCGCCAGAACCAACCATTTTTACTAGAAGGTTTTGAAACTAGTTTATGCTTTTAAAAGCATCTACTATTGAAGTTGACTATGGACTTGCATATATGTATGTATAACTTGTACATGTATTTGTATGATATACGTAAAATGCTTTGAACTGCCTTAAAAAACAGAACCTAAGACATAGCACGTTGTATTGACCCATTATAGAGGGATCAATTCCACTGTACAGTTGGAGCCAGAGGAAATGGAAGTGTTAGATTTCCAGAGCTGCTGGAAAAGAAAAGGAAAGGAAAGGAGAGGAGAGGAGAGGAGAGGAGAGGAGAGGA
>NW_021604856.1:642543-642826 GCF_004785775.1 Grammomys surdaster
AACCAAGTTGAGAACCAAGCTGGGAACCGCAGTGACAGGGCAAGGCCACAGTGACAGGGCAGGACCACATTTTTGAGAAAGATAAGCATACAGAGAGTTTTCACCTGATCCTGACTCACGTAGGTTGGGTTCCTTTGGAATGTTCCACTATTTTTATGTTATGCCACTTCAACAACCCCTCATTCCCCTCCCCATTCCTTGGTTTGTGGTTTTTCCCCTTAAAAACCCCACTCAAACTGGCTGTCGGGGTCAAATCAGCTCCTGCGTGGGCATACGAATTGAC
>NW_021604856.1:642926-644071 GCF_004785775.1 Grammomys surdaster
GGAGGTCTTCAACACCATCTTAAACTGGCTTTTTGATTCCCAGTTAGATTAAACAACAACAACTCAAACCATTCGTTGCAAATTCAGTTACTTGAATATATTTGTCTGTTCCAGTTTTAGTCTTCCCTGAGGAAGTTATCTTCTCAAAGAGCCCTCTTCTGGCTTGTGCCTGTTAAAGTACACATGGTCCTTTTTATTTCCTGAAATCTAATTCACCTGGGCCAGTCTTTGGTCTGCAATAGGCTGGCATCTTCTAGAATATTCACACTCCTTACTAAACCTCTGGTATAGTGGCTAGCACCTTTAATCCCAGCAGGTAGAGGTAGTCAGGAAGGTAGAGGTAGGCATATCTCTGTGAGTTTGAGGACAACCAACTTGATCTACACAGAGATTTCAAGGACAGCTAGGGCTACATATAAGAACCCTCTCTCAAAAAACAAACAAACAAACAAAAAACCCAAAACAACAATTAAAAAAAATCTAAAATTCCCATTTTTAAAAAATGTTAATAAAAGTGTCAGATATGGTGGACATTGCCTCTAATCCTCCAGATCTGCAATGCTGAAGCAAGAGATCTTAAGTTTTAAGTTCCATATTAAAATCCTGTTCAGATTAAAAATAAACTTGGATAAACTCATAGCATTCGTTATACAAAGGTACAAAAATAAATCAGAGAAGTCTTCTTCTTTCGTCTCACAGTCGCCAGAACCAACCATTTTTACTAGAAGGTTTTGAAACTAGTTTATGCTTTTAAAAGCATCTACTATTGAAGTTGACTATGGACTTGCATATATGTATGTATAACTTGTACATGTATTTGTATGATATACGTAAAATGCTTTGAACTGCCTTAAAAAACAGAACCTAAGACATAGCACGTTGTATTGACCCATTATAGAGGGATCAATTCCACTGTACAGTTGGAGCCAGAGGAAATGGAAGTGTTAGATTTCCAGAGCTGCTGGAAAAGAAAAGGAAAGGAAAGGAGAGGAGAGGAGAGGAGAGGAGAGGAGAGGAGAGGAGAGGAGAGGAAAGGAGAGGAAAGGAGAGGAAAGGAGAGGAAAGGAGAGGAAAGGAGAGGAAAGGAGAGGAAAGGAGAGGGAAAGGGAAAGGGAAAGGGAAAGGGAAAGGGAAAGGGAAAGGGA
>NW_021604856.1:644081-689132 GCF_004785775.1 Grammomys surdaster
AGGGAAAGGGAAAGGGAAAGGGAAAGGGAAAGGGAAAGGGAAAGGGAAAGGGAAAGGGAAAGGGAAAGGCAAGGCAAGGCAAGGCAAGGCGACTGTGGTGGTTTGACTGAGAAATGCTTCCCATGGGCTCATGTATTTAAACACTTGCTCCCCAGTTGCTGGTGCTGTATGGGGAGATTATAAAACCTTTAGAAGGTACAGCCTTGCTAGAGGAAGTACATCACTGGGGCTGGACTTTGAGGTTTTATAGCCTTGTCCCTCTCGCTTACTCTCTCTGTTTCCTGTGTGTGGTTACGAGGTGTGTGGTTCAAGACTAGCCTCACCCACTTTGAGGTTGGCCTGGCTACATACCACCCTGTTGGAAGAAAAGAAGGGAGGGAAAGAGGAAGAGAGGGAGGAAAAAAGAGAAGAAAAGAAAGAAAGAAGGAAGAAAATTAGAGAAAGCACGGGAGAGGAAGGAGGGAATCCCCGCCACCCTTGTCTGTGCTTCTCTGTGGCATCATGTCTGTTTCTACAGCCTCCTGTTTTGGCCACCATGCCTGTCTTTGACATGCCATCTCACCATCATGGACTCTCCTTTTGGAACTGTGAGCTAATTTCTTTCTTAAATTTGGTCAGGATGTTTGGTCCAGCCATAAAAAGTAACTAACATAGCCACTAATGAAGCAGCTTAAAACAACAGAAATTATTTTTTCTGGAGGCCAGAAGTCTAAAATCGAAGGGCTAGGCTTCCTTACAGGCTTCTTGGGGAAGATCTTTATTATTATTTATTATTATTATTATTATTATTATTATTATTATTTGCTTTTTTGGTGGTACCATTCTTGAGGCATCATGCTATGTACTGTCTCCACTGTCACATAGTGTGTCTCCCCTGCCCACTCCTCCCCTTCCTCCCTTCTCCGGCCCCATCCCCCTTGTGTGACTATAGGCTCTCCTACCATGTTTGTCATGGGGACTGAGTTCAAGTCATCAGACTTGATGCCAGGAGACCCACTGAGCCATTTTCCAGCCCCTTAAGATTATTTTTAAAAAGAGACTTGATCGACGTATGGTGATACACACCTTTAATCCCAGCACTCCAGTTGCAGAGATAGGCAGATTTCCGTGAGTTGGAGGCCAGCCTGGCCTACATAGCCAGTTCCTAGCCAGCCAAGGCTACACAGAAAGACCCTATCTAAAACAAACAAACAAACAAACAAACAAACAGTGATTTGAGCAGATCTCAAGATGACCTGTGACTCCTCTTCCTCCCTCGTATTGTAAAGTGTTTTAAAGCAGAAAACATCTCCAGTCTCATTGCTCCGTGCAAGCCTTGACATATCCTCATGGGGACATATTGGACTTCTTATCCAGTCAGTCTATTCTTGGTTTTATGAAGTTTCGACAGCCTGCAGACCGAAGGATATTTGAAAGAACATCTGTACTGAATATTATGGAATTCTTAGCAGAATTCTTCAAATGATACAGCTTAACAGCTGTTTCCGTTGTTCTAGGTATTAAAACAACCTAGGAGTGACTTACTTGAATACACAGGAGTGTGTGCCAAAGTCCTGTGCAAATACTGTCCCATTTTATGTCAGGGACCAGATTTTGGTATGCATATAGGGATTGGGCCCTGGAGCTAACCCCTCCTTCCCAGATACTTCGGTGTAACTGTAATTCTTCATTTATAGAGGAGGAGAGAGAGGCTCAGAATTGCCAAGTGACTTAAGCACAAAGTCTGTAGTTCTCACCCTGCATGACTCCATAACTCCTGTTGATTAGGCCTGTGAACACCCTTTTCCGGGGATGTCACCCTCGGGGACGTCACCCTCAGGATGGCACCCTCAGGATGGCACCAGGGTCCCGTGGTCATCGTTTTCATTTGTTCTTTTGTCTCATGTGTAAGCTGGCTTTCCCCACATGGGTGATTGTACTGAATGAAGCCTTGGGGATGTCTCTTACAGCAGATGTTTAGGCTCGGGCACAGTGGTCCTCAACCTTCCTGATGCTGGGGTTCTTTAATACAGTTCCTCATGTTGTGGGACCCCCAACCATAAAATTATTTTTGTTATTACTTCATCACTGTAAATTTGCTACTCTTATGAATTGTAATGTAAATATCTGATATGCGACCCCTGTGGAAGAGTCTTTCAACCCTAAGGGGTCACGGCCCAGAGGTCGAGAACCACTGCTCTAGACCCTTCTACTTGAGTGAAGATAGATCTATCTATCTATCTATCTATCTATCTATCTATCTATCTATCTATCTATCTAGGAAACAGGGGTTGCTATGTAGATTTGGCTTTGAACACACAGACACCCCTGCCTCTGCCTCCCAAGTGCTAGGATTAAAGGCGTGTGCTGACTCAGCGTCACTTATCCTGGGCGAGTCCTCTGTTCCTGAGCTGGCAGAATCCCTCTTCTTGCCAATTTGTCTTGTTGTGAAATTGTTCCAAGTTGTTCTGAGATTTTTTTCCAGATGATTGTTGTCAACTTAAAGAGGAAGCATTTCAGTTTTAGGGAAGATTTTTTCCCTGCCTTAAACACCAGGACCAACCAATGGGGGCTTACAGTTTCAGTGAGTCCATGACCATCGTGGCAGGGAGCGTGGCGGCAGGTAGGCACTGCACTGGAGCAGTAGCTGAGGACATAGACCCTTACTGGCTGGTAGGAGGTAGAGATCACTAGGAACGCCACGGGATTTTGATACCTTAAAGTCCACCCCAAGGGACACACTTCACCCAACAAGGCCATACCTCCTAATTCTTCCTAAATGGTTCACTAACTAGGGACCAAGTATTCAAATAGCTGAGTCTATAAAAACTCTTCATAGTATTTGAAGTAGAGCTTTGAGGTAGAAAAGGCACTCAGGTTTTTTGAGTTCCTTACTAAGGACCTTCATTGGGCCCATGGATGTGTTGACTGGTTCCCTAGGCTTCAAGTAACCAAGCCTTCTGCCTTTGGTTCCTCAGTCTACATGGGCTAGCATTGGCAACCAAGACTAAATAGTAAGATAGCATTTCAGGCTAGGAAGGCTGATGGCCTTGCTTTACAAGACTCTCTTTACAAGGCTGCGAAGACATCTCAGTTGGTAGTGTGCTTGGTTTGCAAGTGTGAGGACCAAGTTCAATCCCCAGCACCCACGTAATAAAGATAGGCATGGCAGCCTACACTTGCAGTCCCGACCTAGGGAGATAGAGACGGGAGAACTGTGAGAGGCTGTCTCAATAAACAAGGTGAGCGGCTTCTGAGAAGTGATGCTGAGATTTACCTCAGGCCTTCTCACACACACCGGCACACACATGTGTATCCCTCTGCCCAAACACACCTACATACAAATAAAATAACAACTCTTAGTGCAACCCTGCAGAAGTTGAGGCTGAGTCTGCCATGGGAAAAAAAATCTGATGAGAAATGGCCCGGAAAACAACACAATCTGGAGATTTCCTATATGGGGAGAGAAGTGGTCCCCAAACGGACACACTGATGAACCTAGACATAAAGTTTAGTTTATTTTTGTTTTAAAATTCAGATAATGTATTGGTTATCTCAATAACCAGAACACTTGTTTTTAAAATAGTACCTACATTACTGTGGGGATTGCATGCGAATCCTGGGTCTCCAATGGAAACAAGCTCCATGTATGCTAATTGGATTGTCATCTCTTGTATACTTGGCTTGTCCCTAGATTTCAAAGCATTTCTTTTTTCTTCATTTGTCCTAAACCGTCTGGTGTGATCTAATTTATTAAAGAAACTCAACAGTACCCAGAGACTAAGAGGTTTTGAAACGTCAAGTTAAAACAAGTTAATAATTGTTCTCTGATGATTTGAGAACGAGCTTGCTACTCCAGGGTCAAAGCCAGTTGTTTCTCGCTTTTTGGTACTGCCAACATTCTCTCGAGGGTGTGTACCAGGTCAGTGTGGGGACAGGCTCAGCATCTGAATGACGTCATGGTCACAGCCCATGTCAGACCCAGTTTTGTGAGGATGTGATTTAACCAAGCCTTGTCTGAAAAGTAAGGAAGGGTTGTAAAACCACCTCAATGATCCAGGCAGTCTGCCCATGTCAAAACACTCTCTCTTCGAGGTCTTTCCATACCAGTCAGGCCTAAGAGCTGTGGCTGGTGCTGGAAATCACAGTCATCAGCCTTTACCCTTGGCTAGCACTTTACATAGGGCTGCCACAGACATGATTTCACATCATCCTTCCCTGGAGACACCTCCACACATCCCCAACTCCTATTCTGTAGAGAGAATGACATTGGCTCTGTGGCTTGGGCAGAGCACTGTGTTGTCAGGAAGTAGTTCGTCAGTGGCTGTTAGAATTCAGTGATGCCACCCTATGCAAGACCTCTAACCAGGTGGAAGCCACAGGTGCCTTTAAGGGAAGTTAAATCTAGCCAACTCGCCCCTCCACCGCTGAGCCCCTGGGTGAGGCCCTTCCCACGGTGAGCCTGCTAATGGGAAGACTGTGGTGTGCTTATGCTCCTTGAATTAAGGGTTTCCTGTTCTCTGCGTGCTATCGTAAAGCAGTTGCTCATGCGGGTGGGCAGCAGGAGACTTGTCATTTGAGCCACAGATGTCTGAAGGGATCGCTGCTCTGCTGATCTGTATAGATGGAACAGTCCAGACTGCATGGGTAGGTACCTCTTGAGAGCTCAGAGCCAGATGCCCTCACCAGAGTGCATGGGTAGGTACCTCTTGAGAGTTCAGAGCCAGATGCCCTCGCCAGAGTGCATGGGTAGGTACCTCTTGAGAGTTCAAAGCCAGATGCCCTCACCATGGGGAAGGAAAAGTGCTGTGTCAGTAGCCAACGGGCTCTTGCTAGGGGAAATCTAGAAGAGAGATTCTTTAAAACAATCTATCAGCTCTGTGGGTCAGGGACTACCGATCAAGCAGACCCACGAGCTGGGAATACTTCCCAGAGAGTGCCACTCTCCTCCCCTCTGTGGCTTGTTTCAGGCTGCTCATTGCTTTTCCTGATAGAGGAGAATTGGAAACTTCCTTCTCAGGCCTCATGACAAAGACCCAAGAGAGACAGAATGTTGATGACTGCAGACCCTGAGGTCCCTTGGCGGAGAGAATACACATCGGTGGAGAATGAGTATCAGTTGACACCCAAGGATAGGGTTTCAGGGATGTGCAGTGATGGGCAGAAGGGGCAGAGCGGGTGGGCAGGAGCCAGCAAGTAGGAGCCATGGGACTCAGGTTCTAGGGGGAAAAACAAGCCCGATGGCTCAGGACTTTGACTAGACGTGGCAAGGACATATGGAGTTGACCCTTCCTGATTGCTGGCTCCATTCATCAGAGTCAAAGGAGACATCAGGCTACCCTAATTGTCCATAATAATATTGCAAAACCAACCAAACAAAAAACTAAACAACAACAAAACACCCTTATAGGACTGAAAGGAATTCCCCATCCAGTGGCATTCTATGATTGCTGTCAGTTCTCTTCGAGCACGTGTGTATAGGTGTGTGTGTGTGTGTGTGTGTGTGTGTGTGTGTGCACATGTGCATATCTATACAAGTAGAGGTCAGAAGCCATTCCTCAGCTACCACCTATCCTGTGTGGTTTTTTTTTGAGACCAGGTTTCTCACTTGGCCCAGAACCCACCATTTAGGTTAGGTGGGCTGTCCAGAAAGCCCAGGGGACAGCCTGTCCTTGACTCTCCAGTATAATGACAGGCGTGTCACACCACTCCTGGTGTTTATACATAGGTTCTGGGGATCAAACACAGGTCTTCATGCTTGCAGGGCAAGAACTTTACTGGTTGAGTTGTCTTGCCTACACTGTAGCCGAATCCCCTTCTGTTTCCTTTAACATGTTCTCTATGTTGGAAAAGGCCATTTGCTGCTCCAAAATGCCAACTCTCTGTCAGTGGGAAGCTCACTCAACTCTCAATAACAGGAAAGTTGCCTAAGTGGTAAGGGTATGGAAACTTAATAGAGAAACGTGAGCCCAAATAACAACAGGTATCATGGCCCAACTGTGACATTATAGCCAGTTAAGAGGAATCCCACTAACCTGTGTACAGTCTTCTGGTGGAACGTGAATGCTTATTCCTGGTGACATTATAAATGGTCCAGTATGGATAATTTTATGCATCAACTTGACATTGCCAAGAGATTCCTAGATAACTGAGAAAATATACATATTTTCCGGGCAATTCTGCTTCCACGAGAAGCAACATTTGAACTGGTAGCCTGTGTGAGAAAGACCCCCTTACCACTGCAGGTGAGCATGGTCCATTCTGTCCAGGGCCCACGTAGATGGGAGAAACAGAAGGTGGATTCACTCTCTGCTTGGGCAGGGCCATCATCTGCCCACAGACACCAGCCCCCTTTGACACTCTGAACAAACAGCTTTCACTGTAACTATAACCAGTTTTCCCCAGCCTCTAGATCGCAGATGAACAATGGTGGAAATTCTTAGCTTCCAGATACCTAGGCCCTCATAATAAGTGTTTTTCCTATTCACCTGCCTATATTCTGTGGTCTGTGTGGTGAACAGTGCATAGTACACAGACTAAATTTTTAGGAGGAAGAATGAAATAATATATTTCTTTCAAAACAGAAATATTCATGCTCTTTGACCTCAACAACCCCATTTTGCAGAGGAGTGCTAAACAAAGGGAAGAAACAAACAAACAAACAAACAAATAAACCAAGCTACAGACATAAAGAGTCCTCTTACATCACCACTGTGAAGGAACTAGAAACAGCTTAGCAGCTTCACAATGGGGGCCCTAAGAGAAACGACACCTGCACCAGGAAATGATGGTGGTGGGACATATTTAGCTGAAGCACCTGCTTAAAATTAAAACACAGCATTTAGGAGAACACACGCTCTATTGTGTCGGTACTGTAAGATCATATAAATGTACAGATTGTTTAAGAAAGCACAGAGAAAGAAAATGGATGACTTACTGGGATGTTTTACTTAAAATACTTTTAGATTTTTTTGTTTTGTATGTGTGTCTTTATGTTCTTTTGACTCTGACTCACCTTGTCACTGCCTGGCCGACGGCCCTTGTGTCATTACCCCTTCATAGCCACTTGTATATTACTTTGAGCCTCCTTTGTACCATACCTCTTCATGAGCAAGGACTATGTTTTATTGAGTCTCAACTCAGCACTTGGATTTGCCTGGAACACAAGATACATTTGGCAGTTGCCTGTAGGTGAGCTAACCCCTACAGAGGATTGTACTGCCCTTAAAAATAAAACTCAGTGGATTATTGTCTGCACTCTCTTATCTCCTGGCAAAGAGCACGCATACAAACGAAGGTCTAAAGGATCTTTAACGGCGTCCAGGGAGGGAAAAAGATCACATGAAGAAAGCTGGCATTTTACATCCAAGTGAAACCCAGATGCATGCTGCAGGAGCCGCTTGGAGTTGACCAGGCCCTTGGGTTTGCCTGTTTGTTTGTTTTTGTTTATCCTCTAAGTAAAATGCTAAAAAATTAAAGTCAAGCTACTGTTTGTCACTCAGACCAACGAGTCTTTGACAGAGGAAGGCTGCCACAGCTCTGACTGGCTGCCCAAATCTGTTGTTTCCTAAGTGAGGGCCTGCACTTTTACGGGACCAGATGTCAGGGATTTGAGGAGCCAAGAAATATGACAATGCAGCGTGTGTCTCCCAAATGCAATGCCAAATTCTGACTTTAGCACTGAGGCCTTACTCCATGGACTAACCCATGCTCCCACTTTACAGAGAAGAACTCAACTCAAAGAGAGTCTGTGACTCATTCAAGGTCAAATAGCTGGTGAGAGTAGGTCAGGACACAAAGCATCCTTGGGGTCTCAGGCCTAACTGTCAAGGGGCATGCAGGTCCAGGGTGCTAAGTCTTGAGTCCTTCCTTTTCTTTTCTCCTTTATTCTTCAGCACAAAACATCCCCCTTTAAACTCAGCTGTCCCTGGCTTGAGTTCCCTGTTGTTTTCAGCCTGGATCATCAAGTTCATGACTTTATTCAACCATCTTTACGTCCACTTCCATTCATCCTCTTTCACCAGCAGCCATCGCTGAGACCCCCCCAGAGTACAGATCCAGTTTAGGGTGTGTTTTCTTTAACTGAATACGGCCTCCTCGACTGTGAGAATCAGGTCTGGGATTGCTGCGGTTTGTATGCGTTCCCTCCAAATTCCAAGCATTGTCAATATGAGAGTACGGATAAAGACTTGGAAGACTGAGTAAGGAAGGCTCTGCTCTGGCCAGCAGGGCTAGGGGATCTTTGTCAAAGCACCAGGGTAGGAGATTTGTCAAAGCAAAACATATACACACACACCACCACCACCACCACCACCACCACCAAAATACAAAAAGACAGTCCTCACCTTAAAGTGAATAAGAGGCAGTTTACTCTAGAGCCAAATTTGAATGACCATAGCCCAGGAACACAGATTTAGGTTGTCCCAAATTCCATGTTCCAATGTGGAAGCAGTTTCATGAAGTTTTTATAGTAACAGAACAAAGAAAGTCATAAATCAAGGCAACTTAAAAATACCATGGTGAGAACATCAGAAAGGCAGTTATAGAAAGACAGGGGAAGCACTCACGTAGCCCTCAGATGCTGTCTGATGACAGATTTAGCTTTTGGGTTGGTGGAAGCTAGTGATCTGCTTAGTTAATAAATTCCAAGAGGACTTTTCTTTCTCAGACACAGAGATGGGCAAGCCATTAGGGGCTCAAGTCAGGCCTGGGTAAGTACTGAGCTTCTGAACCCGTAACATCCCACCCTCCTCACACTCCTATAGTTCTAACTGGTCAGGTAGTCTGTGAAGATGTGGCTTCCTTCTTGTTGACACTGTGAAAAAGCACCTGACCCAGGGATTTCTTTTGTTCATTTTCTTCTGCAGGAGGGCTCTGCTTTCTTCCCCCTTGGAGGGTGTACTATTTAAGGAAACATCTTGGAACCAGACTGCTTAGGCTTGTAGACTCATGAACTGTAAGAAAACAAATTTTTATTTTTTTCTTACAATGCCCAGGGTGTGGTGCTCTCAGTTACAGCACCGTGAATGGCCATGATGGGGACTAAAAGAGACATTTCTTCTAGAAGTATGTTCATTTTTCCTTAGAAGGGAAGCTTCTTCACAGGCTGTACTTTTTCTGTTTTGACTTTGTATTGATCTGTTGTGAGTTCCGCATCATGTTCCCCAGTCCCACTCCGTCCTGTCCCTCATATCTGCTCTTTAACTCTTACAGCCTCCCCACTCCAAAAAAAAAAAAAAACCACATACACACAAACAACAAAAACAAAGCACAGAAAGCATCTCCTCGTGGAAGATGTAGTGTGTCACAGTGCGTCCCACAGTAGATCCCTCTGTCCACACATCTTTATTTGCAAATGTTCATTGCAATGAGTCATTGGTTTGGTTCAAGATCTCTGGTTTCTGTGATATCATCAGTATTGGACCTTATTGGGACCCCTCCTGTGGCTACCCTGTGTCATGGAGATCCTGCAGCTTTGGAACAGCAGGACTGGCCCTTTCCCACATCTCAACCATGCAAATGCTATGATTTTGGAATGGGCCAATTCAGAGTCCTGGATCTGGGTCCTGGCTGGGTGGTAACTGAGCTAGTCAGCCAGCTGGCTCTTTCTTATCCACACTATTAGGGCACACTCTCGTGCACAGTTCCAGCTAGGCCACCCAATCCACCATCTGCAGGAGGCAGGGTCAGCTCTCTTGCTCTCATGGCCTCACGGCGACCTCACCCACACCCATGTCTCCAGAGCCAGCTCCACTGTGCTGTCCAGTCAAGGCACCTTGTCTACTCTCCCAAGTGCTGCAGCCTGTGAGGGGCTGGACCAGCTCTCCTACTCTCACGCCAGAGGGATGGATCACCTGTGGCTTTGCCGTCAGGCCAGGGGAGGTGCAGAGCCTGCTCTTCCCAGTCCTGCAACCAGTGAAGGGTAGGGCATCTCACCTGTGCTCATGACCCAAGGGCCAGTTCTCCTGACTACCATAGGTGGTGAGGGGCAAGGGAGGTGAGGAGGACGAGTGGTAGAGCCAGCTCCCCCTTACACTGTCCTCAGGACACGTCCACTCCCCTCAACCAGGGTCAACACTACTATGCTGCCCAGGTGAGGTGCAGGGTCTGCTCTCCAGAGTGCTACAAACCTGGGCAGACCAGCCCTTTCATGATCTGGGGTTAGCTCTCCTAACTGCCTCAAATATATGAGCCTATAGGATCAACTTTTATTCAAACCACTCCCTTTCTTCCATGACAATAATATCTAATTAACATCCAGCTACACTGCGGTCTGCGGCCCTGTTGTAGGTGCCTCTCTTCTTATTTTTGCTACTTTTAGCTTTACTCTGTACCCTTTAAATTGCCTTCCTAACACACACATCCTACACCCACTCACAATTCATTTAGGAAATAGTTGCTGCTTCAACAACAAAATCCCACATCTTTCTTGTCAGGAGCTTACACATTAAGTGGTATCCGGGTCTCCCTGGTGGGGACTCAATTTCTAGGTCATGTGTCGTCATTCCTTCTAATTGACACAAATTTTCTCCTTCTTTTATTATGCACACAAAAAAAGAAATTTTATCTAGACCTAAATAGAATAGTTTTGTGATAGGTCTTAGTGATACGTTTATTCTTAAGAATTACATTTAGCTGGGCAGTGGTGGCGGACGCCTTTAATCCCAGCACTTGGGAGGCAGAGGCAGGCAGATTTCTGAGTTTGAGGCCAGCCTGGTCTACAGCGTGAGCTCCAGGACAGCCAGGGCTACACAGAGAAATCCTGGCTCAACAAAACAAAACAAAAATCAAAAAAAGAGAATTACATTTATTTATTTATTTATTCATTTATTTACATACATGTGTGGGTACCCCTCCCCCAGCCACCTCACATGCTCTTCCTTCCCTCTCCTGAGATGTCACAAGATGTCCTTCCTTATTCCCATGAACATCTGGCGGTGCAGTTTTACAGTGACATGAAGAGAATCATTGCTTTCTTTATTTACTATCAGATCTTGGAGGTTTACTCATCCTACCGGAGGTGGAAGAACAATGAACTCAACTCTTTGAAGAGGGAAGTGCTGGGCTGGGAACGAGGCTCTGCTGGTAGAGTGCTTGCCTAGCGTGAATGGAGCCCTGGGTTCCATACCTAGCACAATGTAAATTGGGCCACGGTGGTACATGCCTTAATCCTAGCATCCAGGAGATACAGGCCTGGATCAGAAGTCAGGTCATCCTTGGCTACATAGTGAGTTGGAGGCCAGCTTTGGCTATGTCAGGTTGACTGAAAGGGCAGCAGAGCCATTGTGTCTTTACTCAGGGTGGAACAAACTCACCTGCTCTGCTGATACCTCAGCTCTTCCTTAATGTGTACACATGACTTGGCTTCATTAATGTCCCCCTTTAGCCCAGTAGGTATAGCATCAGTTTCATTAGTGTTGTCATAGACTTCAAATCTGAAGGCAGGATCTACTTTTGCCATTCAACATGGGTCATCTTACTAGTCACATTAAAAAAAAAAAGACAAAGGGGGTTTGTTTGTTTATTGAGACAGGATTCACTTTATAGCCCAAACTGGCCTCAAACTTGAGACCTTCTTGCCTGAGCCTCCAGAGTGCTGGTGTGTGTCATCATGCCCAACTTAGAGAAATTAACTTTAATAGTACATTTCTCTTAACCAAGTATGTGTAGAATGTTATCCATATATACTCGTATGTTTAATATATAACTGAGATAGAAGTTATTATGTGTCAGTCTACATTTTCCACGTGTCAGATTCAAAACTCGATGCACATTTTACAGTTACAGCACAGGTTAATTTGAATTAGCCCTATTTCAAGAGCTCAGTAGCCACCTGCAACTAGTAGCTACAATTTAAAGCCACACACAGAACAGTCATTGGCAAACCCATCACCAAACTGACAAGCAAACATTATGAGGTCTTCATATTCTCCTGAGGCTAGAGGAATATGTGTACCCGGTCTCCCAGCGGAAGCATCTACTATGGTCAGCCTGGCAAAGCTCTGACTGTTTATGACTCTATACATCGGTGTGGGCTACATATGTCTTAAGAACCCTTAGGGCATCAACAGTACTGACTGCTCCATCATCCAGGTCCAGCCTCTTTTGGGATCAAGGCTGTTGCCCTGCCAAGGAATAACTACCGTTTGCCTTCCCAACATAGAGCTCGAGAGAGCTTTTCATTAGGAGCTGACTCCTATGAAGTCCAAGGAGACTGAGCCGGATTCAGCCCAAGGCCAGACTGGCACCACTGAAGTCCACAGTGGGAGGAACCACAAGCCAACTCCCTGCACGATCCAAGCAGCGTTTTATTTAGATGAATCCACACAGAGATGCTACAGTTTGGTCTGGACATATGATTATATGGTTTTCGTGCCGTGCAGCCTTACGAGAAGTCAGGAACACTGACGGTAAGTGCTAGACCACACAAAGTTTATTGTTCCCTGACTCAGTTTCTCTTTTCATCAATCCAGCAGTACAACTAGTACTTCCTCTATATGATGGCTTTATCTGGGTTCCAAACTCTTCTTAAGAAATACTTCAAGGAATATATAAATCAAAAGTTTAAATGCCTTTGAACTAAAAGGAACCTCAAAAGGTTCCAGTTTGTTCTCTTGTCATCCCTAAATTTATTTTTCTTTTCTTCTCTTCTCTTTTCTCTCCTTTTCTTTTTCCCCAGAGACAGGGTTTTTCTGTGCAGCTCTGGCTGTCCTAGAACTCACTCTGTAGACCAGGCTGGCCTTGACCTCAGAGATCCTCCTGCCTCTGCCTCTCTAGTGCTGTGATCAAAGATGCATGCCACTAATGCCCACATCCCTGAAGATTCTTGAAGCATAACTGGAGCACTTAGGAAAGTTTTGTGCCTTAAGTCCTTGTCCAAAGAGAGAGGACTTTGTGAGTCCTTCAAAGGGAAAAGCCACTGAGCTCTTGTTGTCTTTCAAGGTCCTTTCAGAAGTAGGGACCATCCCTAAGGGGCTCACAGGTAAGTTTTCTTCCTAACAACTTTCTACGAACAGTCAGGTGGGGCTATTCCAGTTTTCTCATCCTTGGCAAATGTCATCAGATACACAGGTGCAGTTCATACAGAGCCACATGTCCTTGGATAGCTTAAGACAGGTCTCTTCCCACAGCAGGCAGGCTCCTCTGCACTTCCGGTTGCTTGGATCTGAAGTGGGGTATTCCATTGAGTACCAGAGCTGGATGCCAGACTGGGCAATATAAGTGAGAGTTCAAACAAACAAACAAAAAACAAATGCTTTTTTTTTTTTTACCTGAGCATCCAGTTTCCTAGAATTTTGTTGTTTGATCCTTTCAGAGTTGTGAGTTTAATTTTCTTTTCTTTCTTTTTTTTTTTTGGTGAGTTTAATTTTCATGTATTCCTCTTAAATTTGAAATTAATTTATAATTTATTTTAATTTAAGAAGGTACATGCATTTGAGCTGGAGAGATAGCTCAGAGGTTGAGAGTACAGGCTGCTCTTCTTCTGGAGGTCCTAAGTTCAAAACCACGTGGCTCACCATCATCTATAATGAGATCCGATGCCCTCTTCTGCAAGACACGCATGCTGATAGAACACTGTATACATGATAAATAAATAAATAAATAAATAGGTCTTTTTAAAAAAAGAAGTTACATCCTGCACAAACTCAAATACTATCAAAAATTGCTCAACAAAAATCCAAAATGACTGTTTATTCTAGTCAAACACTAATCTCTTAAGGGTTTCCTGTGTTATGATTTCAAAGCTATTTTGTGTATGAATAGTTTCAGACATTTTTAAATAAAAGGGGTATTGTTTCATTTTAAAAGTTACTATAGTGGAAGACAAGATAAAAAGGCAGAAACCTATGAAGGCTGGATGCCCCACCGTGGGGGAATTTGAGGGCAGGAAAGTGGGTGGGTGGGGGCACATCCTCATAGAAGCAGGAAGAGGGGGGATGGGATAGGGAGTTTCTAGGTGGGGTGGAAATGGGAAAGGAGAAAACATCTGAAATGTAAATAAAATATCCAATAAAAAAAATAAAAAAAAGAAAAGAAAACCGTCTGTGGTATAATTGTTTTAAGTGCTGTGTTGATGTGCTGAGTTTAAAAATATTTTGATATGTTCTGATACTTGGAAAAGAAGATGCGGTGAATCACCATCCTGGATAAACAGTATGATTATATAGTTTGCGCTTGCTGTGGCAAGGGCACCTTAATGAGTTTACATGATAATATACAGCAAGGAGAAAACTACCCAATAAACTGGAGAGAGCAGGCAGGGAGGAAAGGCGTGGAGGGGTCAGGCAGACTCAAGAGTGGCCACTTGAGGACAGGAGTTGTGAAGGAAGAGAGCAGGAGAGGGGAGTTGGTACAGTGGGGACATGCCAGACATGACTGTCCTTGTCCGCACTCCAATGGGTACACCGCTACTACACATCACCTGAGATGCACCTAGTGTGACAGAGGGACTGGATTTTACATCTTATCTGTGTAAATTATTTCCAACTTTTATCTAGCTGTGTGTGGGACAGTGGTTCCCATGCTGGGTAGTGTAGGGGTGCGTGTGCGTGTGCGTGTGCGTGTGCGTGTGCGTGTGCGTGTGTGTGTGTGTGTGTGTGTGTGTAGACAATGTTGAGGGGTGCAGACAGCCAACTGCATCTATTTTGAGTGATCCAGGTGTCACTGGCAGGGAGGGTCTTCCTCCTGTAGTACTAGGCTGGGTTCTTCGGAAAGTTTCCGGCTGGAGCACCAATCTACCTGGGCCTAAACGGTCTCTCGCTTCAACTACCAAACCTGTTATGGGAGCAGCATCCATCCCTAATACAAAACACCCCTGTGCCTGACATGTAAAGCAAAATCATTTACGGCAAAGGAAACCCCACAGTTTTACACACCACTAGTTGTCACCATTAACCAAAATGAGTATGTATGTATGTATGTATGTATGTATGTATGTATGTATGTATTTGTATTGCTTTTAGCTTGTAAAATGTGGTGAGACTCTCTTTGAGTTGGTCGTTCATCTATACCATCAACATGAGGTATTTTTCTCATTTTTTCTCACCGAGAGCAAGGTAGTTTGTGCTCTGGGAGCCCACTCAATGGAGATAGTCTAATTTGCTTTATGTTATTCCAGTCAAAACTCTGCTGGTTCAGACACATACACGCTCATTCATTATTAACTGCCTACCATGGTGCTGGGCACTGGCCATAGCGCAGGAGTTACACATTGCACAACTGCAGGAGGCCACTGATCACATGAACCTCTGTGTGGGTGATGTTTCCTCAAGCACAACAGCTGGATAACTCTGCAAGACTCTGAGCTTGGGGACCAAAGCTTAAAGTACAGTCTGTCTACTTGTTTTCTCTTCCTCCCTCCTCCTAGCCCTCTCTGCTTTTTTTTTTTCTTTTTTAGGTCTAGCCTACCTGTATCCCTGCCTTGGGAGTATCGGCATGAGCCAGCATGCCCAACTTAAGGGGTGCTAGCTGGACTCAGGGCTTCAAGCATGCTGGCCAAGCACTCTACCAATTGAGCTACATTCCAGCCTTGCTGTGTTCTCTCTGTCCTAGAAACATTTGTTTGTCTAAAACCTTCTAACTAGAAATACCCTTGCCCTATGCTCTTTTTGAGAGGTCATAGACCACAGTGCAGGTTTCCCTTCCATTTTTGTAAGAAACACTAAATTTTAGTCCTTTTCAGAAAATAACCCTCACTGAGCATAAATCTAAAAATAAAGCAGTGTACTTGGCTAGCTAGAAAAAATTAAGACATGACTTTGGACAACACACAAAAAAACCAAAACCAAAACACAGGTTTCACCTCAACGTGAGTAAAAGATAGTTTATTCTGGAGCTAAATTTGAGTGACCAAGACCCAGGGAACATGGAGGTAGGTTATCTCAGGTTCTAGGTTCTCAACTTGGAAGTACTTTCATGAAGTTTTACAGTAGCAGAACAAAGAAAGTCACAAACCAAGACAATTTAAAAATCCTTTGGTGGGAACATCCGAAAGCCATTACAGTAAGATGGAGGAAGCTCTCCCACAGCCCCTGCATATCTGATGCAGTCTTAGCTTTTGAGTGGTGGAAGCTAGGTTTCTGCTAAGTTAAAAGACTCCAAAGGTTTTCCTTTTTCTTTTAACCTATTAGCCATAGGCTGTTAGCTCTGACACAGAGCGGTGCAAGCTGCTAGATCTAGGCCGAGATAAGATTAATTGCCCCCCCCCCCATTCTGTAACATTCCAACCCTGCCTCATTCCTGCAGTTCTAATGAGTCAGTCTTTGTCTACACAGCTTCTTTCCAGGGATTCTTGTTGACATCTTTGCCCTTGAGAAATTCAAGGTGATGCTCCATCAGATCTAAAATCCAAGATAATATCCTTAAATTTTGCCTGTCTAAATCTGACTTTTGTAGAGGGGCGAATGACAGTAACTGCCAGAACTTGGGGACCAGGATCCTAGAGTCAGACCTGACTAGGTTTCCTGTGGGGAAAAAAAAAAACAGTTAGGTCTCACTGTGTAACAAAGCAGCCTGTAGCTCAGTGACTTCAAGTCACAAGTATCATCACTAACAGTTCTGATCCAGGCTGGAGAGGCACATCTCTGTTTAGCTGGTGGCCTCTGTCCCTGGGTCCTGGCTGCTGGCTGTTTATGGAGACTTGGTTGAGATGGTGTATCTGTGGAGGGACATCTTGTCTTATAGCAGGCTTCACATAGTGGCCTCACCATGGTGACTCAGGGCACAGAAGAGCAACAAGAGGGGGCAAGATTTAATATACAAAATATATAAATGTCTTCTTATGTGCTGGCAAGAGAACTTAGTGGATAGAAGAAGCACTTGCCACCAAGCCTGAAGACCTGGTACTCAGGACCCACATGGTGGAAGGGGACAAACAACCCCTGAAAGCCGACCTCTGGCCATCGTGCACAGGTCTCCACACCCACAACACACAGATGGGGAACAAATTAAAGGTAAGAGTTTTCAAAAGGCTTGTCCATTTGTTTACCAGTTCTCACCAGGCTCATGTTGGGGGGCCATGTATGAAGACACTGAGGGTGTAGCTCAGAAAGATATTTAAGACTAGACGCCCAGGTGTGTCTGGCTACTTGCTAATTTCTAATAACGACACCTGTGTGTCAGACTCCTCAAATGCATTACTGAAAATATTGCTCAGTGTTGTCCAGGCTAAATGGCTGTTGCCATGGCAGCTGAAGAACCTAATCAGATAAGAGTGATTAGAGAGGTACAGTGTGTGTTCTCATTCCTGACTGCGTATTGCTAAATGTTAACTGGAACACCGGTTTTATAAATCCCACTCAGTCATCCTGAAACCAGGATTAGCCCAGGGATGAATTTATCTTTATTCGTAACTTCTTTTTCTTATGATTGGCAAGCTCCACCATTTTCTGTGATGAGCAAACATTTATTGAGCAACTATTATATGCTAACTGAATTAGAGATTAGAGATACTAATCAAGCAGTCTTTGCTCGTCTGAAGGTTGCTATGTAACAGGCCAGATAAACAATTAACAACAGACCATCAGGAGAGTTTGACAGATGTGGGCTCTGGGAGGCAGTTTTTACTATACTGATGGCATGAGTCTGAGGAGGCACCACAGCACTGAGCTTGAAGATGAGTTGGTGAATAGAGGGAAGGAAAGCACCATGGGGCCAGGTGTGGTGGCCCCATGTTAATCCCAGTGCTTGGGAGTCAGAGGCTGGTGGATCTCTGTGAGTTTGAGGCCGGCCTGGTTCCCATGGAGAGTTCTAGGCCAACCAGGGCTATATACTGAGACTGAGATGCTCTCTTAAATAAAATAAAATGAATCTGAAACAGTGAAACTTTTGGGGTTGAGGAGACGGCTCAGCTGTTAAGAGCACTTGTTTCAGAAAGCTTTGGTTTGGTTCCCAGCACCCACAGGATGGCTTACGACTATCTGAAACTCCAGTTTCAGGGGATCTAACATGCTTGGTGTGACCTCTGGAAGTACCAGGCACACATGTGGTAAACGTACATGCAAGCAAAATATCATAAACATAAAAATAAAATAAATCTTAAAAGAAAATAATTCCAAGGGAGGGAATGTAGTATAACCACTTTAAGCTTATCCCCAAGTAGCTTACAAATAAATGACACTGAGACTATGGCTATTTTATTTGGCTTTGACAATTACTGGGGGTCACCCCTAACCTACTCTTCTAACTGCTGGCCTGGCTACCTCCCCAGCAGTGTACCCCAGACACTTGCTGTTTCTCCTGGCCATGTGCTCACTGTCCATCTTCCCCTCATGGTGACTTCCCCTCTCTACTTTCTTCTTCCTCCTCTCCTCTCTCCCCCAACCACGTGACTCCAAACCCACCTACCTCTAATCCCTCCAGTAATTGGCTGCAGCCAATTTTATTTAACCAACAGTTTTAAATCAAGGAACAAGGTTTGCACAACAAAAGCTTATAAACATGAGAAGTCACTCATAGGCCTAGACCTTCTGGTATAGATAGCAGCAGACCAAATCTCAAAAAGGGGACCTGGACGGTAAAGAGCTAGAGGGTCAAGCACACAGCTGGCTCAGGACAAAGTGGTCTACTGGCTGGGTCACATTCATTTGGAACCACTATAGAGGTGGAAACCGAGTCAACTCAGCCGAGTACTGAAGGCCCTGGGCAGTGTTATCAAACAAGAAAGAGAGGCCACGGCACAGCTCCTGCATCGATGGCTCAGGGAACATCACAGAAGAAGGGGCAGAAAGATGGTAAAAGCCAGAATAGCCGGAAGTCTGTGGTGAGACTGCTTTTCTTGGACACAGCTGCACAAACAAGACCTGAACAGTGACAATATCAATAGACAAGCCAGTGTGGAGAAGGGGAGATCTCATGGGGCCCCCAGCCTAGAGAAAGAGCCACGGACAGGGGGTGACTGCAGAGAGAAGGGGAATTAACTTCTCCCAGGCATGAGCCCCCTGATGGTTCTCCAGTACAACGTGACCAGCCCTGAACTCATCTCAAACAACAAGAATGGACCCAGCAGTTTCTACTTATATAAATGTGTGTGTGTGTGTGTGTGTGTGTGTGTGTATAACAATAGTAATCAAAGAAAAAGAGGCATGGGAGGGATTGCAGGGAGGAAAAAAAGAATGGGCCTAATGTACTTATATTTTAACTAAAAATGTGAGGGGGGAAATCAGTTATCTTCTTCTTTACCAGCAATCTTTAACAAAAAAGCACAACAGAAAATAAGGCAACTTTCACATGAGCAACATACCTAAAATCAACTTAATTAAAAATTCCAGAAAGGCTGGGCAGTGGTGTTGCAGGCCTTTGATCTCAGCACTCAGGAGGCAGAGGCAGGTGGATCTCTGAGTTTGAGGCCAGCCTGGTCTACAGAGTGAGTTCCAGGATGGTCAGGGCTACACAGAGAAACCCTGTCTCAATAAAACAAAACAATAAATAAGTAAATTCTAGAAAAGGAGAAAAGCAGGAGTCTGAGAGACCTGAAATCGTCTCAAACAACACACATGGAGCCAGAAGGTTATATTTATCTAGTTAGTTGTTGGTGTGAGTGTGTCTGTAGAGGCTCTGAAGGGTGACGAGGTAGCAGAATAGGAGTTTGCATGGTTTGCATTAGCTCTGGAACAACTAAAGGGGAAAAATAGTAAGTCTTATGAGAAGATGCTTTTCAAACGCAGACTCACGAAACTGGAAGGAAAGACAGCAGAACAGAGACGGCTCAGAAAATAACAAATATATGCCCTTTGCTGTCGCGTCCCAGTCTGCGGGCTGCACACACAAAAGTCCTTCCTGATGAGTCCTATGGCAGGGAGGTGTACAGCTCCCTGGAGCTCCTGCAGAAACAGGTCATTGCTGAATAAGGCTGGCCTTAGGCCCACCAGCCAGCTCCCTGCATGGAGCCAGCTCAGCTCTGGCCTGTGCTGCTTACCCTGCTGGAAGATGGAAGGTGTGGAAAGTGTGGGCAGCAGAACTGCTCACAAGATACAAACACAGAGGCTGAGCCTGGCAAGCCTTGGGGTGTCAGATATTGGAGGCAGAGAGTTGTAACACAGCCAAGGAGCTCACATAGAATCTTCCTCTGGACCCCCTGCCTAACTTGCAGATCACCCTGACTCTGAATATCTAGGATATTCATCTCAGCAATGGCCCAGTATTTACGGTGCTCCAGAAACCAGGAAACTTGAAGTAGACTAATGACTTGAATATTTGCATGTGTCTTTGTTAGGGTTTTACTGCTGTGAACAGACACATTTAATTGAGGCTGGCTTACAGGTTCAGAGGTTCAGTCCATTACCATCAAGGCGGAAGCATGGCAGTGTTCAGGCAGGCATGGCACAGGAGATGCTGAGAGTTCTACATTTTGTTCCAAAGGCAAACAGGAGAAGACTGGCTTCCAGGCAGCTGGGATGAGGGTCTTAAAGCCCACGGCCACAGTGACACACTTCCTCCAATGGCCACACCTACTTCAGCAAGTCCACACCTTCTAATAGTGTCACTCTTTGGGGCAAGCATATTCAAAGCACCACAGCATGCAAAACTGTCTGGCAAAACAAAAACAAAAAAGACAAAAAATCAAACCAAAACAATAAGACAACAAGACAACAACAACAACAATGACAAACCATACCAAACCATGCCAATTATGTGTCACACTGCAGTTTCCAGTGCCCTAGGATAAATGACTATCTGATGGAGACATGGTGGAAGTGCTAGGTGTGAGAGAATCCTACTGTGGACAGGGAACATGGGGTTGTTGAGTTAGGTTGGCATGGTCGTGAGCAGCAGCCGGGAGCTTGCACTTCAGCTCAGCCCCCGGGCATGCTGCCCAGCCACATTGCACAGCTACCCTGGTTCTGAGCAACAACAAATGTCCAATATGAAGAACGGTTCATAGTCTGGATTGAATCTCCTCAAAAGACCTCTGTGGTCCATGCTGCCCCCTGGAAGCCACTTGGTATCTGTGGTCTGATGCCCTCCACCATGTTGAAGCCTGAGGTTCACGTGGATATCAGTGGTGATACAGAAACCAGGATCTGTGTTGATATCCAAGTTACCAGTAAAGGCCATATAAATGTCATTGGTCTGTGCTGCCACCTGAGGCCATATTAATATCCTTGACCTGTGCTGTTGTCAAGGGCTAGGATGATGACCTGTGTGGTAACAAAGGGTCATGTTGATGTTCGTGCTCTGTACTGCCACAGGAGACCATGTTGACACTAGAGACCATGCAGATGTCATGGTCTGTGCTATCATGAATAAGTCCACGATTCACACTCCCGATGACTATAAAGATCAAGGAAGCTACTTTTTCCATGATATTGATGATTGCAGACATACAGTTGAGAAAGAGGGACGTGAAAGGCCAATCAGTACAGCTACATAATAAAACATTTACATAGAGCAAAGGTAAGAAAGTGCTAAAAAAAATGTACACGAGTGTGTATGTGCAACCGATGTGTAGTAAACAAATCAACAGGAAGGGGCGGCTGCTGCGTAGGTAGTGCAGGGGAACTGGCTCACTGCATAGAAGAATTAAGCTTGATCCCTAACTCCTAATACTACCGTAAACAAACGTGAACTGCAGGCAAATTAAAGAACCCAGTGTGTGTGTGTGTGTGTGTGTGTGTGTGTGTGTCTATTTTAGAACCCAAAATTATTTTTTTCCTTTTCCTTTTTTGTGGTCTCACTATGTAACCCTGGGTGGCCTGGAATTTGCTATGTTGAGCAGCCTGACTACTAACAAAGATTTACCCACTTCTGCCTCCCAAGTGAGGTTTATTTTTATGTATACGAATGCTTACCGGTATGGGCGGATGTATACCATATGCTTGCAGTGCCCTCGAAGGCCAGAAGAGGGCATTGGATTCCCCTGTAGCTGGAATTACAGGCAATTGTGAGGAGGTGAACCAAACTGGGTACTTTGTAGGAGCAGTAAATGCTCTTATAGCAGTGTAGTACATGTGAGACAGCATATTTGTCCCCAGGTTATCAGGAGAGTTTTTTTTTTTAATGACATGGACAATAAAGAGAACAAGTTGTAGAAAAGTGAAGAATTGATGGGTATAGAACACATTATTGGGCTTTCTCTGTCTTTAAGATGTTACATGTAAATAACTTTGTTTCTAAAGCTCAGGTGGCTGAGATATTTCATTGTTGCAGGTCAACACACAAAGTTGTTTCTTGTCTCTCTCCCAGGGACGCTTTGCCCATCATCATGTTGCTCACCACTCCCCTCCAGTGGATGACTCTGGAATTACCCTTCATTGCCCTGCACCTCCTCTTTTGCACCTCAAGGCTGCAAATGTGGATAGCTCCTTCCACTGCTTTTCTACTCTCTTCCTCTACCACGTCCCTTCTAGGGGCAGCTAGTCACATAAGACTGTGATGAACTGGGAATGATGAAGCGTGCCTGCAATCTAGTACCCAGGAAGCAGAAAACTGATGCTCTCAAGGCTAGTCTGGCTGTGTATGCAAACAGCAACAAGAAAACAACAAGCTATTGTTGGAATTTCCATTGTTCACTATGTCTGACTGATTTATTCCCTGAGTTGGGGCTGTGTTAATTTGGTTTTCAGAGGTGAGATGGGTCCAGGCAGTCTTATTCCCGAAGCATGCCCGATGCCTCTACTAAAAACTATCTGGTTGCAGGTGTCAATCAAATATCCAATAAAAAAATTTTTAAAAAAAGTAAAAAAAATTTGTAATTAGGGATTATGGTAGTCTTCCTTCCTAAGTATTAAAAAAGAATTGTTACACCTTCTCACTGGGATTAAGTGGGATTAAGTTCCTATCATAAAGACAGTGTGACTGAGGTCATCCTGGCACCCACAGGAAATAAAATTTGCAGAAAGAGTCCAAGTTTGTAGGACTCAAAATTTCTGATTCTTTTAACATTCTTTGTGCACGCTGGCTGTAGCGTGCCATCGTTTCTGCCACTCACAAAATCCTGGGTAGTAAGCAGAGACATACAATACCAGAACCAAGCTTTATACATCACTGTTAAAAACAGTGCAGACATTAGTGATTAGCCATTTGTTTGTTGTTTGTCTTTGAGACGGGATTCCATGGAGCCCAGTGTGTGTGTGTGTATGTGTGTGTGTGTGTGTGTATGTGTGTGAGAGAGAGAGAGAGAGAGAGAGATTAGATTTTTTCCTAAGTACTTTCATACATATAGGGTCAAGTCAAACTCTCTGTGTAGCCAGCACTGGCCATGAACTCCTAAATCTCCAGCCTCTGTCTCTCAAGTACTGAGGTTACAGGCCCAAGCCATAATGCTTAGCCAGTAATTCCATTCTAGTCATTTAATTGCTGCCACAGAACTTCCAGATCTTCAAGTGGAGGGGTGTAAAGCAGTTACTTCATGATGTAGTTAGCCATCCCAATGGTCCCAATATGCCACGTCTCCTTGGGAGGTGTCTTAGTTCACTGGTCAAGTCATTCCACACAAGAGAACTATGATACCCTACCAACCACCCGCTCATACCAACACAGGGAATGGGAGGAAATTACATCCAGCAAGGCTGGCTGCTGGCTAGAGAGGCATCTCAGTTTGATGGGTCCAGGGAGAAGCTGTCTCTACTCTTTGTCTATCCACAAAGACACAAAGCCAGCCATATAAACTGCTGCCCCAGATTCTCAGCCCTGAGCACTGTTAGGCCTCAGTGCTTAAGTAAGGTGGCCCAGCTTAGAGCATCAACTCTGGTTGAAAGAGAAGAAAAATCACAGGCATGTTCCTCCAACCAGCTAGTAGGGATGGTTGCACGCTGACAGGCAGGCAACTGGGGGTCGCTTGCCAGTTTTCTTTGGAAGTACCTGAAATGAGGGGGCAGATTGTGAACTCCTGAAGTTGTCCACAACTAGTGTGGAAGAGGGAACTTGTACACTAGAGTGTAGATGAAATTTCCAGCTTCTTCTGAGCCAATATGGCTCCTGTTCTGAGTTCCCTATGTGACTTTCCTGTGACGCAGTGCCTGTGAGTCTACTGGTTTAGAAGGTGTCTTACTTCAGCAGGATGACTAGGTTTGTGATGATGTCAGCTATGTTTTTGGAGAGGCCAATGTGTAGAACCATGGGGAAAACTGCACCTGGAAGGTTTTGCCTGTTCATCCATGAGGGTCCATGGAAGTTGGTGAGTTTGCTCATACCAAGTATGGAATTATGGGACAAAAGAGCTGGCTTCTTCCTCCTTCAGCCATGCAAGGTCCTTTTAAGGGAACTACATCTATGCAGTGTTAAGCATGTCCTTGTGCCATATTTAAATACACCTAGTTTATTATGTTATTTCTTCTCTATGGCTCTGTGGGGTATACTTACTATAGCCCTTGTATCTTTGTTATTTTAAATGATTGTTATTTTGAATTTTTGAAGTAGTATTTTTCTGTAAAGCCCAGGCTTGCTGTGAACTTGTTGCTCTTCCTGCTGCAGACTCCTGAGTGCTGGGATGACAGGGATAGAAGGCTGCTTGCCCAAGGTCATGTAGGGCAGTGACTGGTGAGACGCAAATCCAAGCTCTTTCTCCCCTGTGCCTTTCTGTCTGTCTGACTCAGTGGAAGCTGCCAGGTTTGATATCAGGACTGTTTGATTTATCTTTCAGTCATGAGCTTCATGGAATGAGAGATGTCCCTGCCCTGTGAAGAGAGGACACGCTTTGGATCAATTCCAAGAACAGGATCTGAGACTCTTGCGGTTAGAGGAGGACGGATCCAGCCAGCAGGTGCGCAGGGAGAGGTGGCTGCAAGAAACCCAAGCTACAGTGGTTAAATTCCATCTCTCAAGTTAGCGTCATGTCAGCTCACCATGATTTCCTAGATAGCTGCAAAGAGGTAAAGTATATAGATAGCATCAAGGTTCATTCTCTTAAAATCATAACTTATCTTGTGTGCAGAACTGTGAATTTTTATGGGTTTTAAATTAACTATGCAGAATTTTATGAAGACTGATTAACAGCCATCATTCCACATTCAACAGGAGTAGCAGCTGAAGGATTCCATGGCCAAGTAACTGAACCAGCCTCCCATGGCAACCGGAGGCAGTCACGGGCTGAGAGTTTCCACACCGGAATCCAAGAATCCATTTCATTTTTTTAGATTAGAAAATTAGGGCTGAGATTCTACAAACTTCCTTTTATTTCAAGCTTGCTTTTAGGAGTGATGCCTGGGAGGGAGGGAGGGAGGGAGGGAGGGAGGAAGAGAGAGGCAGAGAGACAGTGAGAGGCAGTGAGAGAGAGAGAGAGAGAGAGAGAGAGAGAGAGAGAGAGAGAGATATTGATTAGATTTTTTCCAAAGTACTTTCATACATATAGGCCCAAACCTGTATGGGATTAAATATTCTTGTCTCAGCTAAGAGGTCAGAAAACACAGGCATACACAGGCTTCTGAAGGTTCTAGGGGCTGGTTCCTGGCAGAGCCAGGAGTTTGGCACTATTTCCTCTGGGTCACACTGTCCTCTTACTGATCCAGCCTGAAACTGAGCAGAGTGGCTACAGTTCACACAGAGGCTATGAATCCATGCTGTTGCCTCACAGTGTGAACAAAGCTATAAAATTCACTGCATTTTCACATCCGTATCAATAAGCCTGCACAAGTTTGGACACGGAAGTTGCCTGAGCCTCTGCCCAGTTACAGACAGCTTAGTCCTCTTTTCCTTCTTCTTTCCTCCTGACCCCCGTCTCTCTTCTTTGTCCCCCTCCCCCCTTCTTTTCTGGTTGAAGCACAGCTCATTAACAGAACAAGGAGCCTGCCGAGGGCTCGGGCTCATGTTCTCCTCCTTTGCTGGAGAACTGTGGAGTCAGAGCCCTGAGGTCTCAGGTTTCTTCTATCACATTCCATCCCATGCTGTGTTCATCAAGGGACACTCTTTCTCCTTCTCTGCCTATGGGGCTTGGAGAGGGAGACACAGCCTCATCCTCTACTGAGGTTGGATTGTTGGAACTGACAGACTTTGCCTCTAATCAGAAAATAGAGAACTAAACCACCTAGAAAAATCAGAGAATCCACATTTCAGAGGAATCCAAAACCACTCCATCTGAAGAAGCATCGATGGAATAGCCATACAAAAATACAAAAAGCTTGCCTCGGCCTTGGAGATTGAATTATCTGGGCCAAGAATATAGTCTTGTGAATCTGTGTTAAGAAAGGATTGATCTTCAAGCCTCGGATTTCTAAAACCTAATGCTACCCCTCAGATGGTTTTAAGAATAACGAGCCACACGCTGTCCTCAAGGAGGACGCTCCCAGCACCCACGCGGGCAGCTCCAGTTCCAAGGCCTCTATCACCCTCTTCTGACTTCCTTGGGCACCTGCACCCGTGTGTACACCTCCTCCTCTCTGGTTCCTACAGAGACTTTTAATAGAATTCTTCAGCATTTAGCAATTCCACCTGAAAGATTTATGGAACTGACGAATACCCAATGGGAGCTGCCTTGGCAAAGAGGATCCTGGGAGTTGCTGTTAACTTCCAAAAGTTTCGGAAGTCATGGACTCTGATTTCACACCGATAATGTCTTCTGTCAGCACCCAGGACAGAACGAGGCCTTCCGGGTCACACACCTACCTTCCATGGCACCACTGCAATTATAATCCCACGTCACGCGTGGGATTCTTTGCCTTCTGCTTTTGTGCCCCTCCAAGAACAAGACCATGTTTACCTAACACAGCTCCTGGCACACAGAAGGTGAATGAATGAATGGACAAAAATATTTCCACTGAATGAATGAATGAATGAATGAATGAGCAAATCCTTTTCACTGGCTTGTCGCTTCTTATAGCCGTATACGGGTTCTGTCAGGGGCCCAGGACAGGGCTTACCCCTCTTACAGACAGGACCCTTGGCATGAAGTAGGGCCATAGTTGCCTCAGTCCAGACCGCTAGACAGCCAATTGGTGTTTGTTCCCCCACTCTCCTCTGCACGTTCCCTCTCTAGCCTGGCCTTTGGGTCTGTTTAGTTACAACATTCTTACTGTTCCCTGGATCTGTAGGCGCCACGTTTTTTTGCGTGTAGAAGCTCCGCCCCCACGTTTGTTTTGTGTGTAGAGGCTCCACCCCACGTTGACGAGTAGTGTGGGAGGCTCTTTGGCCGGCAACAGCCCTGTCTGGTGATGTCAAAGCTGGTCCTCACTTGAAAGCTGCCGTTAAGTTTCAGAAAACAGGGCGACGAGACCCTGAGTTGTGATTGCAGACCGGTGAGGAGCGCGTTGCTCAGCCTAGCTGGCTTTTAAGTCTGGTCGTTCTACCCATTTCAATGTGCTGTTCTCTTTCAGTCTTTTGAGACAGGATCTCTCAGCGTATAGCTTTGGCTAGCCTGGAGCCATTAGGTAGACCAGGCTAGTCTTAAATTCACTGAGATCCACCTTCCCCTGCTTCATGAGCGCTAGGGTTAAAGGCATGCGTCACCACACCTGGCCCTTTCTTTTTAAAACCATTTATCATCACCACCACCACCACCACCATCATCATCACCACCACCACCATCATCATCATCAGTGTGGGACTAAGAGGGCAGCCTGCCTTGGCAGACACATTGAGGTTAGAGAACAACTTGAAAGAGACAGTTCTCTCCTTCCTTAGATTCCACTGTGGGAATCAACTCAGGTGATTGGCTTTTCCCAGCAAGCAGGTTCACTCTCTGAGCCATCTCTTTATGATCTCCTCCCAGATTATCCTGCCCTTTTCTTGTTGACACTCTGTAGCTCAGAGATCCCCCTGCCTCAGCTTCCCATGTGCTGGGACTTCAGGTGTAACCCACCACACCCAGCTTCAGCTTGTAGCCTTGTTTCCCTTTTGTTAACCATTCTTTACTAATTAGCCAGCCATGTGACAGAAGCTCTGTCTCTCTCTGTGAGTCCTAGTTTATGATCTGGTCTTCCTGTTTTACTAAATTCCCTGTTTCCTTCTTTCATCTGTCCATCTTTAGGGATCCTTTTAACATGAATGTTTGAGAAGTCGAACTCTCTGACATACTGAGAAACACTGATTGTGGGAGTGGCACAGACTGGTGGCAGATGATCCAGTTGGCTTTGTACTAGTCAAGGCTTCACACTCTGGGCCCAGAGTCTGCATCTCTGATCCTGCAGGGCTCTCTCTGGGTCGACTGCTCCCCAGTTCACTTCCGCTTTTAAAGATCCTGCTTCTAGGACACTCCAGAGCTCGCTCAAGGCCATTTATCTCTGAGAAAAGGTCACCCTTAAGCTTATTGTGGTCTAGAATGCTTGTGACAGAATTGTCATTGTAACAACTTCCTTGAAGAGATTTCAAGCCCTTTATTACCCATACAATAGCCGAGCTGTTAGGGACAAAACAGTAACACCCCTTGAAATACAGGTGACACTGCTTCCTGGTGGTTCTCCGCTGCTCAGAACCAAGTTATGGGTGAACAAATGGCTTCTTTGGTCACCAAGGCCAACTTGAGTCCGTATAGGTTGAGCGTCAGAAGGGAAGGGGGAGGGCTGGGCTGGTTGCCTTGGCCCAGAGAAGAGGGCATGGTGGGCCAGGTTACATGCTTAGGGGTTATGTACTGTGCCATATGTGTAGGCAGTAGGAGGGTTACCAGGAGCAGGAAACCCAGACCCACACCTGAGGTGTATAGAGACGAATGGAGGAGCCAGGGAAGCAGACACCATCTCAGAGGCGAGAAGAACAAACAGAAGATACAGGAAGTAAGGGAGGGGGACCACAGAGCAGGAGGCCAATAGGATTCAGCTCCACATGGAGTTGACACAAAAGTGATCAGAACAACGAGCTCGTAAGTGTGCGTATTCCAAAGCAGGCGGAGAGGGGAGAAAAGTGGGCAGAAGCAGCAACAGGTGGTAAACCAGCATTAGAAACAGCCTGGCCACTGATTACACGACACCTAGCCTGGTCTCCGATGCTTTTACATTCAGTGACGAAGCAAGTCCTTTTCCTTCACCACTACTTGAGAGAGGGCACCTTCTCCACCAGCTTCCTGCTGAGGATGACTGATCCTGTGAATTTGCACAAGGAGTGAGCGAGCCTTGTCTACACGCCTTCTTCTAGGGGAAATGCTAATCGCCGAGTAAAGCGACTCGCTCTTGTGAACCTCTTTACCTCAGTTTCCTGTTCGCAGTCTCTTTGTGGTTTCATTGAAAGGAGTTTAGTCTGGATGTGCTGTGTAGTTCGCAGCTACTTGGCTAACCCATCCAGATCAGGCAGAAGCATTCAGGCCTGAATGAGGCTTTGGCCCAAACAGCATCCTATGCTGGGGCTTCCAAGTAAGGGCAGTGATAGACCATGGTAACATCTAGGGAAGTGAGTGGTGCATGGTTTCCTGACTTCCTATACATCCCTGGGAGAACTGGCTCGCCCAGGTAACCGGTGGCCCAGAGGAACGCTGTGGGACACAGAGTACTACTTAAGTCAGGACCTCAACTCACCTCGGACCTGAGGCTCCAGCCCTCGGGTAGGCTGTGCGTTCTGCCCCGCCCTCTTGCATGATGACATCATGTTTTGGGTTGAGTCGCGGCATAAAAAGCAGCCTAGAGGCAGCCACGAGTCGACTCAACCGACGGACGTGCACGCCTTGGTCCCAGGCTACGTGCACGCTGTGCTGGTGTGCTGCTGCCGGCTCCTGCCAGCTCCGAGCGCCCCACAGTCAGAGCGAGAGGCAGCTTTGAGACGCCGCGACAAAGATGCCCCATAGCAGCCTGCGCGCCATTGTCGTCCTCCTGTTGGTGATCCTTAAGGAGCAGCCTTCCAGCTCAGCCCCACTCAACGGTAAAGTTTCTGCTTGCTTAAAAAAAATAAAATGAGTCCTATGCACTCAGCCTTGCCTGGGCTCTTGCAAGATAAAATATGATTTCTGCTAGGCTCTTGCAAGATAAAATAAAATCACTACTGAGCGAGCGGGGAAGTTGCTGTGTGCCTAGCACGTTTTCAAGAAAGGATGCGAGCTTTGGGATCGTTTGGGATGCACTGTTTGCTGAGGCTAGTTGGAGGCACGTTGCCTTTTTAATGGTGCTTGGTGCACAGTTGTGGTTACCCGTTTGCCTCTTTTCTGAACACTACTACCTGTGGAGATGGGGCTTGGAAACTCGCTAGCCAGGATCCCGGAACCACGTGCAGAGCGCTGAGAAAAGGACTGTCTTCCTGTGTGCTGTGACCTGCAAGAGGGGAGTCTGGCTGATTCTCAGAGAGGCAGTTAACCAGTAGGCGTCACCTCCGTGTCAAGGGGATAACCTAGCCCACCGTTGATCATTGTCTTTCCCCTAGAGAACTCTACTACACCGGATCTACATGTGTACACACGCGCCGTATTTCTGATTGTAATAAGGGGCTGAAACCCGAAGGCAAAGGCAGGGGTGCTGAGAAGGGTGTCAGGTTGAGGTGGGAAGAGGAGCCTGAATTGTGGGCTCATGTCCAAAGCCTGGATAATTAACTCCTTTGGAATAAGAAAAGGAGAGCAAGCTTCAGCTTGCTTCTCTCTCAGCTACTTTCCTTGGAGAGAAGGTGGGACTGGGCCCTTCTTGTGTCAATGGGTCCCCCGCACTGTGGCGATCCTTGTGGGCGCACAGTTCTTGGGTTGCAATAGAAGGGAACAAGGGTGACCATAATGGATGAAAGATGATTCCCCCTCACTAGGCAGCGGGGAGAGAGCACCGCTCCTGCCCAGCGGAGCAGGGAGAGAGCACTGCTCCTGCCCAGTGGAACCGGAGCCCAGCATTCCTTTCCCCTGGGAGGACACACTGCCTGTGGACAAGCTACTACCCCTTTCCTGAGGCAGGAGTACCCCCTTCTGCCTCCTGTCACCTCCCCATGAAGTTAGGAAGAAGCAGAATGTGGGAGGAGTCCCACAAACAGAGTGGGGGATCAATTTTGAAAACTGCTAACTTTGGCTAACTGCTAACTCTCAAGAAATCTATGGAGACGGGAAGTTTACCAGAAGTCGTTTTAGCAGCAAAATGTCTCACGCAAAGGAGAGAAGGACTCTCTTTTGATTTTTTTTTTTTTTTGCAAGTTTGGGGCTCCCCATTCTCCTCTTTGTCACTCCTTGCTCCCCACCCCCACCCCTTCATGTCCTCCTTATTCTCCAAACTGCGTCAGAGGGAGCTTGCAGTAGAGCTCCCCTTTCAACTCACACTGAGCAGTCTTAGCTGCCCCTAAGTTCTAAGCTTTTATACTGATATTTATTGGGTATTTCTTGACTACCTCGGGGGATAAAGTCAAACAAAACTCATGGAGGTAGACAGAAGGCCAGTTAATAAAAGGTTTGGGGCTGGAGGGTTAGCTGAATAAGGGGTCAAAGTGTGCTCTGCCTGATACTTGGGGGTTGAAATTTGTCAAAGCTGACACTAGTAAATGCCCAAGAAAAGCCCACAGTCCAGGGGTGGGAGGAGCACACAGTGAAGCTGAAGGTTTTCTGGAGACAGTGTGGTGTTCTCTGTTGCTATGGCTGAGGGCTGGTTCAGTGAACTCCGTTGAGCCTCTCTCTGAACTGAAGGCGGAGAGCCAGGCAAGGCCACACTGCTTGGATGATGCAGTGTTCTCAGCTCCTGGAAGCTGCTAGCACCCAAGGCAGGGAGTGGGCAGAGCAGGACCCCTGGCCTGACTTTGCTAAATGCCCTTCCCTCAGGGCATCTCCCTGCCCAGTGCCAACTGGGTTTGCAGGTTTCAACAGGCACTGCTGAGCTGCCCAAACTCAGGAAGAGCTCGACCCCCCACCCCCTTAGGAAGCTCCTGAAATTCACAGAAACATGGTACATGAGTGATAAACATGCCAAGACTCGTAGTGGGCACAAGGTCTATCTGTGACAGGTCGCTTTACATCACCCGTGAAAACTACACT
The DNA here is from genome assembly GCF_004785775.1 of Grammomys surdaster. Taxonomy (NCBI): domain Eukaryota; kingdom Metazoa; phylum Chordata; class Mammalia; order Rodentia; family Muridae; genus Grammomys; species Grammomys surdaster. Next base: position 675,844 of record NW_021604856.1, read on the forward strand.
CTTCTCTTCCAAGGTAGAACTTTGGTAAATAGTGTTTGCATCTACGAAACCCAAATGGGGACAATATACATATATTTTCAAAAGGTATGGAGAAAACACTCAAAGAATCATTTAAAAGAATCCAAAATCATCCTGGGAAGTCAGTAGATGGCATGTGACCGGGGGAGGGGAGGCTGTGTTTGTTAAGAAGCTTCGCAGAACCATCTGACTCTAGACTGTGTCCAGATGTCTCATTTGACCAAAATTATCAATTGACTTTGAAAATTAAAAATGAAATTGACACAGAGGTAAAGAAGTGAAACAAGGCAGTAATAGCAACAATGGAGGGGGAAAAGAGGTGATATCAACATTAGAAAGAAAGAAAGAAATGAAGCATCAAGGTTCCCTTTCAACTTTTAGATACCATATTGTCTTGAGTAGGACATCTCTGTTCACGGCAAGTGGCCAGATCTTTGACGCTACATTTTATTGAGAAACAAAGGGGACCCAGGTCCTCACTCTTCCAGCTATTCCTCCCAACCAAAGACACCCAGAGATGACAGACAAAGGGTGCTCAGGAGTCCCCCAGTGTGCAGGGAGACACATCTCATCTTGGGGGCTCAGTGTTCTTTCTGAGGGAGGGTGAACGTGAGCAGACAGGGAGACAAGAGCAGAGTCCTGCAACAACTGCTTAAAAATATCACTTGCTGTGGGACTTGAGCGCTGTGAAGGGTGTAGAGTGGGAGGTGGTGGGTGGCTTGGGTTATATTCCTGGCAAGATTTCTCCTCCACATTTCTGCCAGGGCATTGAGACTCAGGTGAGGATGCAGCTCCCCTGGGGGAAAACATCTTACATCTCTGCTCTCTGGGTGCTGATGTGAAAAGTTCTCCAGGATATGGTGTTGAATGGAAAAAACCAAGATGCTAAATAATATTTCCAGCAAGGGAAGGAATAGAACACATGAGTGTCTGGTCCATTGTGAGGAGCCCACTATCACCCATACACAGATGTCTACTGAAAGAGGGAACAGGTCGTGGGGGGGGGGGAGAGAGAACAGGGAGCTTCCACTAAACAAACACGTTGATTGCTTTGGAGTTTTAAGTCACTTGGAATTCCCTGTCCAGTTAATAATATTTGGCTTTTCTAACATGTCTGGGGATAGCATCTATTCTAGAAGCCCCATGCTGAGTCCCCAACCACCCCCACACAGTCTCCATCCTGAGCTATGTGCGGAGCACAGCTCTGAGGAGACGTGTTTCTAGTTCTGGGTCAGAAGTTCTTATTTGAGGACACTGACTTCGTTCTCCGCTTCACCCATTTCAAAACTAGATGTGGCGTTTCTTCTTTGCCTCCTTCAGCTCTGTTGTATTGTACTTATCTGTTCCTCTCTGTTCTTTACAGGATCCAAGTGGACCTATGTTGGTAAGTAGAGAATCTAAGTGTATATGTGTGTGTATGTATGTGTGTGTGCGCACGTGCGCGTGCACCTGCGTGTGTGTGCATTTGTGTATAGCACAATGGATGATGGGTACATGGATTCTGAGACTCTCAGTAAGCCATCTGGGCCCCTCTAGGCTCCATTCCCCCATCTGCAACCTGAGGATGGAGTTGTACAGATCAGTGTTCCTCAGACTGTGTCTTGGCGTCAGCTACGTTAGAATCTTCTGGAATGCTTTCTGGAAAATGCAGGCTTCTGGGATCAGCCTGAATGTAAGGAGAAACCCGAGACACCTGTATTTTTAAAGACATTCCCCAAGATGTAGATTTATTTATTTATGTACTTTTCTTGGGCTGAGGGTCTAACACAAGGCCCCTCTATATATGTATATGCGTATGAATATGTGTATGTGTGGAGATGAACGTCTTAATAAGAAAACTAGAAGCTTGAAGGAGGTTATTTGGGGCATGGGGTGGTTGGAAAAAGCTGGGCTGGTGTTGGAAGAGGCATCAATAGACAATGGCTTCTAGTGAGAGCTACGTTCTGAATTTTTCTCCCAAGTAGAAAGCCTGCACTAGGCACGTGAACTGCGGGACTCAGGATTAAGACTTCTAAATTCCAGTAAGGATTTCTTCCAGAACTCCAGTTGCAGGGACCCTGGCAGGAAGGAACCCTTCTTCCTCACAGGACATGCATACTTTAACAAAGAAGAAAGGGCTCTTTTCTGAAAGTTTGGCTCAGGCCCTAGAACTTAAGCTGTCAGTGATTCTGAAATGAACTTCTTGTGGCCATGTTGTAAGCAATTCGTGGATGCAGAGACAATGGTTACTCTTCAGTGAGGTTTGTCTCAGGTGAAATATGGTCCAGGGATACTGGGGGGCTGGGTCAAGAGCATGTTAGCTAGTTTGCTCAGCCTGTAAGACAGTTGGTGGGGCTACCTTGTTGCTTACCACTGGCTGGAGTGGGAGCAAGATGACAGGCACCTGGCCTTCTGGCCAGTGACAGAGTCCACTGCACAAGATGCAGCACAGAAGTGACCTCACTGACCTTGGCAGGTGAGAAAGCAGAGGTGTTCTGCCAATATTGAGACCAGGAGACTCAATAGCTATGGGTGGTGACAGTCAGGGTAGAAGCACATGGTAGGCAAGGCTGACCTTGGTGTGCAAAGATTAGCACTTGGAAGGTTTGAGTAGCCAGGAAGCATAGGAAAGTCACTGAACCAAAAGCCACCGGTCTCCTAGGCCAAACCTCCAGGCACTTAGCACCCCGCCCCCCCAGCACTACATAACTCCCCTGTTACTAATGTCCTTTATGTACTTACTGCGTGCAAGGAACGTTACTAGGTGGTGGGTGGGTGATTAGAAGGGTATGCTGAGCTCTGTAGCTGGAAATTACTAAAGTTCATAATTCAAAGCAGAACACAATAGGTAGTAAGAGCAGATTGCAAATGAACGGTCCAGTGCTCTGATTGTCAGAGGAGAGATCTGGGAGGGCTGGAAGGTGAAAAGACTTCCTGAAGGAACCACATTTCTACATCGGCCTTAAAAGAATGGGAGAACTGGCAAGGTGGGAGAAGTACTGTTGGCCCAGGTGGCAAGGGCATCACATGGGCAAAGATGGGAGGCCTTGGAAGGAAGCACATGGAGAAGGCTTTATAGAAGAGTCATGGGCTCGGAGGTCAGAAAGGATGCATCAAGCAGAAAAGGCCAGGAAGTTCCGCTCCCCACTCATTCTGCGCATTTTGGGCAGGGGAGGGTGTACATCTGGGTTTTAGGAAGAAGACACTTGGGATAGAAAGGAGAAAGGAAAGTGCTGGGCTTTTGTGAAAACTGTTCTGTTCTCTGTCTTCACAATTAGCTTACAAAGGGCAGGGTGGGAGTCTGCCAAAGGAAGAGTCCCTCGGACAGGTTCTGTGTGCGCCTGCATGTGTGTGCATTTGTGTAAGCACAATGGATGATGGGTACATGGATTCTGTGACTCTCAGTAAGCTATCTGGGCCCCTCTAGGCTCCATTCCCCCATCTGCAACCTGAGGATGGAGTTGTACAGATCAGTGTTCCTCAGACTGTGTCTTGGCATCAGCTACGTTAGAATCTTCTGGAATGCTTTCTGGAAAATGCAGGTTTCTGGGATCAGCCTGAATGTAAGACATTTTTAAAGACATTCCCCAAGGTATAGATTTATTTATTTATGTACTTTCGTTGTGCTGAGGGTCTAACACAAGGCCGCTAGAACAGAGGTTCTCAACTTGTGGATTGTGACCCCTTGGGGGTTCAAACAACTCTTCACAGGGGTTGCATAGCAGATATCATGGATATCAGATATTTACATTAGATTCCTAACAGTAGCAAAATTGCAGTTATGAAGTAGCAATGAAAATAATTTTAGGGCTGGGGGGGTCACCATCACATGAAGAATACCATTAACAGGTCACAACATCAGGAAGGCTGAGAGCCAGTCATCTAGAATCTAGATGAGCACTGCCCACTGAGCCATATCCCAAGCCTCGGAGTCTCATGCACACCCTGAAAGGACTATATGCAGTCACTTCTGAAGATCCTTCTAGCCAGAGAGTTAGCACTAACTTGTCCCCACCACTTCTGCTGGAGTCTCACATACAAGTCAAGTCTCTACAGGGCTCTCTGGGTCTCTGCTACAGCCCCCAGCCTTCAGGCAGAATGAGGAGGGAACAGTCACATCAGCTGTAGCTGTTGTGAGCATTCTTCCAGGAGGGGCTTCTTTGAGTAGCCATGAGGCCCGGCCCAGGGCTGTTCTTCCTGACCACTAGCCCTGGGCAGACCCCAGCCAGCTGCACTGTGCAGTTAGAAGTGGATGAGGATGAAAGACAAAATCTGATAATACAGGGCAAGAACATTGGAACACCTAGACTCGGTTTTTGCTTTTGGCATTTTGAGACAGGGTCTCTTCTTAGCCCAGGCTGGCCCCCAAAACTCACTATGTAGCTGAGGATGACTTTGACTTCTGATTCTCCTGCCTCTACCCCCTGAAAGGTGGGATTACAGGCTTGTGCTACCATGTCCAAATTATGTGTCACTGGGATTAAACCTGGGGTTTTGTACTCTACCCTGGGGCTACAAACCCAGCCCAAAGCTGGTTTCCATTAGTGGTGCCCAGTCATCTCTCAGTGGGAATGTGTGCTGGGGGACGGGATGAGGACAGCTCAGGAGGCAACAGGTCCAGGCCAGCAGCTGGCAGTTGGCACCTGTACCCAGAGTCACACAGGTGGATAGCAGGCTCAGCACTGGTGTTGGCAGGAAGTGGTTTCCCAGCAGTAGGGGCTGAACAGAACATGACAAGCCCAACCAGTACCATGAGCCGGTTTCTCCAGGGTCCAGAACCCAGCACACCGCTACACTGAATCACCTTACACCAGGTTTCCCTGCTGCCTGCTGCACATGGTAGAACTTCTAGAAATATATGGAATTTTTTTTTTTAACTGCTCTGCTGTCCCTGGAGTTAACCTCATGGTGGGTCTTCAGACACAGGATCATCTTCCATCCCAGATGGCCCAGGTCCTGCCCCTTCTCTGTTCCTGGGGTGACTTTAGAATTTTTGAGACTTGGTCATGAGAGAGAAAAGGCGCTAGAGCCCCTGCCCACCTCCGCTTTAAGTCAGTGCCCAGTCAGCCCTGTAGAGCCGTGGACTTTACCTGCTCAACTGCTGAGTGACTGACCTGCAGGTCAGGTCATCATGTGAGCAGAGGACAAACTCCAGGCTACTAAAGCAAATCTGGGGCTGCAAGTCAAAAGAGCGGGTGTCCAGTGGGTAGTGAGGAGGAGGTGACTGGAAAATGGCATCAGAGGTAGCTGGGTATACTCAGTGCCTTGGCATGGGTACCATGTTCAGTTTATGAAAATCCACCAAGCTGTTGGTGTGTGATACACGAATTTGCTTGTATATACGTTAGATTCAGTGCAAAAAGTGAAAACGTACAGCTATCCGGTAGAGTCATTTTTCTCTGGTAGGCAGGTTTGGCTAGCCGTATGTTAAAAAAAATAACCACAAAAATGCCATTGTGGGCCAGAGAGATGGCTCAGTGGGCAAAGGTGCCTACAGCCAAGTCTGACAACCTACATTTGCTCAGGTGAGACCCACATGGTAGAACGAGAGAATCACTGAAAGTTTTCCTCTGACATCTACATATGCAGTGTTGTATGTGTATGAGCATGCACATGGACACACACACACACACACACACACACACACACACACCCCTTCAGTGTGTTTGGAACAGTGGAGTAACCAATCAGGAATGTCAGTATCGGAACTAATGAACCAAGAGCAGAGAACTGTCATCATCTCCAGTGGTACCAGATACTGGGTTAGGCTGTCTGTAGATCTGAGCCAGCTTAGAGAGAGCCTCAGGCAACTAAGATGAACCGTCATCATAACATTGGGAAGTGTGGGTACCAAAGCCTCCCCTGGAGAGTCCCACCTCTTTCCAAGTCATCATCCCCCCCACAGAGCATTTTTAAGGCTAGCCTCTTGATCTTAACATGTGCATTTGGGATCAATGGGGCCCTGACTATGTTGGTGGGGGGTGGGGGGAGTGGGGGTAGGGAGGCAATGTTTGGCTGAAGTAGAATACAGCTCTTCCTGACCAGCTCAATGATAGCTTGGACAGCTTTGGCTTGGGGAAGATTTGGTGTGTCCCAGCACCTGCCATGCACTCCCAGAACTGTTATTCCTTCTCTATGCCTACCCCATCCCTCCTACAGAATGGAGTCTCCGTCCTAGAGTTACCTTTAGAGGGCTGGGGAGGTAGCTCAGTAAAGTGCTCCCCACACAGGCGTGAAGACCAGAGTTTCATGGCAGCAGCCACAGAAGAGCTGGGAGTAGTGACACATTTGTAACCCAAGTGCTGAGGAGACAGAGACAGGCAGATCCCTGAGGCTTACTGGCCAGTTAGCCTGGCCTAACTGGCTAGCCCCAGGTCCCAGGAAGAGACTTTGTCTCATAAAACAAATCCTGACAGAGTCTAAAGAGGGACCATTGAGACTGACTCTGGCTTCTACATCCATGTGGAAACACATGCATATGCTCGCCCTGCACACACATGAACGTGAGGAAATCACATGGAATCCTCCATAGTCGCAGACACCACACTCACATCCCTCACATCTTTCCAGCCCTGCCTCCACCTGCCCTCTGCCTGCCTCTGCTGGAATACAAAGCTGCTGCCAACACATGTGCCCTGGGGCCCTGCACACTCTTTAAGGCCTTCTTAGACTTTAAGACCCAGAAACGGAACACAGGAAAGGAGGCTGGGAAGCAAATGTTACTTTCTACCCTAAAGCAGAGGTGGAGACCCATGTGGTCCCACCCCCAAACTGCAGTAATAAGAGCAGGTCTATTGAAGCCAAAGGAAGGGCCGAAAAAGGCAGCTGGGAGCACACACAATTACAAGGCAGGTTTAATTAAGGGGGTACATGTCTTTCTCTAATGCCCCACAGGGGACATCCTGAGCATGAATAAGAGGCCCAGAGTACTCTTCAGAGAGCTGGAAAAGGCCAGACATATTTTTCCTATTAGAGAACTGAACCTTGTTCTTGTGTCGGGGGATTTTTCCTGAGGCCAGCAATCTGACCCACTCTCATTTATTAAATCTGGGCTCCAGTCCCAGTTACTGCTAATTAAAGGTGTGACATGTAGGGTCTGTTGGGATGTGGTGTGGTCTGCCCACTTGCAATGGTCCTCATCTTTCCTGGGCTGCAGAATTGGGGTTTAACGGTATCCTCGATGTCTGAAGCTTCCCAGATTCCCGAGTCTTAGTGACTACCGCTGGCCTTAACAGCCAAGTGAGAGGATAGAAGTAGCAGTATTCATTCCTACAGTTGGGTGTGATTACTGTGGGTGTGTAGTTTGGCAGAAATCTGGGGTGTAGAAATACGGAGACTCCGGAAGCCTACAGACATTGAGCACATCCACTAGGCCACTTTCTGGGTGGCTGGTGTTAGGAACTTGGCTGCTCTGTCTGTAGCTATAAAACTGGGAGTGACAACATCTAGCTTGATGTGTCTGTCCCAAAGCATGGTCCTCGGGCCAACATCAGCATCAGTGAAACTGTTAGATATGCAGATTCTCAGCCTTGAACTCTTCTAGGTAGGCCCAGCTACCATTTTAGCAAGCCCTTTATATGAGTCTAGTGTCTACTCAAGTTTGAGAGCTACCCTGGGCTTCTTAGGGCTGCTCTGAGGATCAAAGAAGATAATCCATGGAAAGAGACTGGCTCAAAACAAAAAGCTACACCCTTGTCTATGCCGATACCTGATAACATTTGAGTAGCCAATGCACTTACATGGCCTGCCTCTCTCTCTCTCTCTCTCTCTCTCTCTCTCTCTCTCTCTCTCTCTCTCTCTCTTCCACCCTTTCCCCCTCCTCCTTCTCTCAGAACTGGTTTTATGGCCAGTAGATATCCTCTTATATTCTGATTAGACAAAGAATATTTCTTTTTGAGAAGGGAAGAATTAGACAAAACACACAAGTGCCCCCCTTCCCCTGCCCCAGCCTAGTGGTGCTTTTTCTGGCTTTGTCCTTCAGATCAGCATGAAGGTGGATCTAATTTCCTGCTGCTTTCTTGGCACTTAGACAGCATGTATCTGTCTGCACAGCCAAGGTCACTTCCGCCAAGCACCAGTTTCCCAGGAAGCAGGCCTATCATGGATGCCTTAACCTAAGAAGGAAAATGAACTTGGCTTAGGGCTGTGTGGACTCTGGGATACATATGTCTAGATCCAGGCAGACTTTCATGGCCAGAGAACATGCATGGTTCTTGACCAAAAGAGACCAAAATTGGCAAAAGAACTGAATTCAAAGCTAGGGTGTGTGTGTGTGTGTGTGTGTGTGTGTGTGTACTCCAGGAAGTCACTTGTAGGTCTGGTTTGTATGAATGTGTCACTATGACAAAGTACCTAAGGGGAAAACATTAAAAGAAGGGGTCTTACTGTGTAGCTCTGGTTGGCGTTGAACTTGCTATTTAGACCAGGCTGGCCTTGGGTCATTGGGATCTCCTTGCCTCTGCCTCTCAAGCATTAAGATTAAGGGCACATAATCCCATACCTGGCAAAGAAAAAAGGTATTTTTTTCTCATAGTTACACAGCTTTCACCAGCTGTCTTCATTGCTCTGGGCCTGAGTGAGGCAGGACACCATGATAACACGGTACAGAGGGTGTACTGCGGAAGGGCTACTCACCTCCCCGCAGCCAGGGAACAGAGAGGCAGGAACATCCAATATCTCCTTCACGGACCCTCCCCAGTAGGGGCCTTCCACCAGTCCTCCCTACCTCCTGATAGCCCATTAAGCTATGAACACCCTCATGGATTCCTGTATTTATGAAGTTATTGTCCTGGTGAGCCAAGCACCTCTCCATAGCAACACGTAGCAACTGGGGACCAGAACTTCAAGACACAAGTCTTTGGGAGACATGTCAAATCCACAGCACAAGAGCCGTGAAGAAAATGGTTCACAGAACACTTTAGGGACGCACCCATTGTCTCGGAAGGAGACAGGCTTCTCCTGGTCATGTACTAACCTTCCTTGGCCAGGCAGCCCTAGCCAGATTTCCCAGGGCAGTATTATGGGATTGATAGAGTAGGTGCACCTGCTACAGTCAAAGACTCAATTTTATTTGGTTGCTGACTATCTACCTTCTCCGCATCTTAGCGTTTCTGAAGCCGAGATAGATCTGTTTGAGGCAAGAGTCTCACTGTGTGTCCCCGGTTATCTGGAAGCGTGTGGATCTTCTGCCTCAGCCTGCTGAGTGCTGGATTTGAGAGGCTTGTACAGCCCATTGAGCCTTTGGTAAGAATCCAGTTATCAGTGGCATCTAGAACCGTGAAAGTATGGTAGCTGTTTCACAAATCTTCACTGAGAAACCACGCTCTGGACGCCAGGGATGTGGAGCAAGGGGCAGAATGAGCAGTTTCAATAAGTAGTGAAAACAAGATGGGGGTGGAGAGTAGGGTTTCAAAGAATGGGGAAGGTGACCGCTCTGCTCCAGCACCTAGGAAGGACAGGGACTCATTTGGTTTTGAATATAGCTCTACCCAGCTTTCCATCAGTTCACAGCTTACATGCTCAGGCAGTGTAAGCAAGGAACAGTTTTAGCAATATAATTTATGTGTCCTTTTAGTTTACAGAAGTATTCCTTTACAGAGCAAGCCTTCCGAGTCCCTGCCAGTCATTTCATTTGTGCCAACCAGGAAGGAACAAATCTTGGCTGCCACCTCCTTGTGTCTATAAAGGTTGACTCAGGATTGGCATAACTCTAAGATAACTCTACATCAGATGGTTCTGTATAGCTCGCTTTACCTTTTACAATGCTTTTGCAATCCTTAACGAGTGACTCAGTCTGCTGGGGGACCTCTGGGTGGAGTGGGGAAGACCCGTGTAGTTCTCATAGCTACCCGTGCAGATTCCATACAAGACAGGCCTGCAGAGGTGCCTCAGTCACAAGGACAGTAGGCTTTGCTTATTGTACCCAAGGGTGACATTAGCCAATGAGTTCCAGTGCTCTTTTGGAGTAGCCCCTCCTTGGAAACTGCAAGAGAAACGAAGAAAGAAAAAGAGGTGATGTTTAAGCTTGTGTGACGTAGATGGTTTGCAGCAGGTTTGGGGCAGTTACGCAAGTCACTGTTTCCCTTCTTGGCTTTGGCTACCAGGAAGTTCAGAGACAAACTATAGCTCTAACTTGAATAAATGTCTATTTTTATTTATATCTTTTTTTGAGATAGGCTCTAACATATTCCAGGCTGGCCTCAGACTCACCTTATACCTGAGAATGACCTTGAACTTCTCATCTTCTTGTTTCCACCTTCTGAGTGCTGGGATGACAGGTGGGTGCCACCACGCCTAGTTTTTATGCAGTGCTGGGGATTGAACCTAGGACTTTGTTCATGCTGGACAAGCACCCGAGCAATTGAGCTATGCCCCCAGCCAACTTCTGTTTGATTTTAAGAAATTACTACATTAATCACCTGGCTGCCATGTAATAATCAGAGACCAGGGGCTTTAACACACCTGAGAGGATAAGTTTACGTCATACTGCAAATATTTACAGAGTGATAGTAAGTGCCAAACATCAGGCTGAAGAAAAAGACAGGCGTCTGGGCTGAGCTCCGTTATGAGACTCAGCAAGTAACTGGTTCTTAAAGCACAGAGCAGAGACGGGCGGTGGTGGCGCACACCTTTAATCCCAGCACTTGGGAGGCAGAGGCAGGCGGATTTCTGAGATCGAGGCCAGCCTGGTCTACAGAGTGAGTTCCAGGACAGCCAGGGCTACACAGAGAAACCCTGTCTGGGAAAAAAAAAAAAAAAGCACAGAGCAGAAAATTCCCACTCAGAGTCTTGAGGAAAAGATTAGGGCAGTGGTTTCCGACCTTCCAACTGCTCTGACCCTTTAATACAGTTCTTCCTGTTATGGTGACACCCAGCCATAAAATGATTTACTATTTCATAACTGTATTTTTTTTTCTACTGTTACGAATCATGATGTAGAAGTCTGGTATGCAGGATATCTGATATGTTACCCCTGTGAAAGGGTCATCTGACCCCCAAAGGGGTCACAACCCACAAGTTGAAAACCACTGTTTTAGGGGTAGTTCATTGAGGCAGCATAAGCTGAGACCTGAAGGTCATATAAGAACCAGGGACGGGTACTGTGGACAGAGAGACAACCTACACAATGGTCAGCGATGGTATGTTATGAAAATGACCCAGAACCTCAGTGAAGAAAGGAGAAACTTAGAGAGAGAGGAGCCTTCAGCCTGCTAGGGAGGCAACAGGAAGCTGCTACCAGAATGTTCTAAGGAGATGTGAGGGGGAAGCTTTGAGGAGGATTGTCTTGGCTGTGGGATGAAGAATGGATTGGGTGGGAAACACTGGGAAGAGAGTCCATAGGATGTGAGGAAAGTGGACCGGTGACACGGACATGGGCCTGCTGGAATGGTTTAGAACTATCCGGACAGCTCTCAGTGGAGTCGGCCTGTGGTGACTGCCTGCTCAGCTCAGCTTCACTGAGTACTCATGCAGGCTGACTGTCACTATTGCCTGGAAGGGCCCTAAGGTAACATGGGGAAGAGGAGGTACAGATAGAGCTATCTATCCAAACCTCATCCCCAATTACAAACAAGGCCAAGGAAACAGAGTAGGCCAGCGGCTAAGCAGAGCGAAAGGGCCTTGCACAGTCAGACCTAGTCTCCTGACTCTCACCTGAATCACTTCCTCAGGCATTTGGCAATGCTTGCTTTATTCCAGAGACTGTGCTCCTACATGATACATCGTGTCATAGAGGAAACACAGGGACTGGAAGAAAAAACAGAGTAGATAGTGTAGACCTGTCAGAGACAAGTCACGCCAAATTAATTCGCTTTTCTTCCCCTCCACGGGATAAAAGGCTTGGTGGTTAAGGAAAACACAATAGACTAATACCTGTTGATATAAACAAATATTAGTTAGAGCTCACTGCAGCGTGCTCGTGGGAAACGCGGGTCAGTCTGGTGGGATTGTCGGAGGAGAAATTGGCGGGCCTCTAAGTCACTACTGCCACTCTCAGCATCTGGGGAAGAGATGCAGCTTTCTCCAGGAGCCATCCTGAGCCAGTGTCCTGTTCTGAGGCCTTAAGACTGCCTCGGATGGTGATAAGAGTTCTGTGGCCAGGTTGAGAGCAGAGTGGAGGAGCCAACCAGTGATGGCTCTGGCCTGCAGGCCTCAAAGGGCTTGGAGGAGCAGGTCCTGCAGGATGTGAGAGCGGCTGCATGCAGACATGGTGGGAAGAGAGACTCAGCATGTCCACCCTTGCTCATGTGTGACCTCTGCTCCTCGCTATGCCCCTCCCCCGACACCTTCATCTACTTAGAAGGAGCCTCCCTGTTTGTTAATGAGTTGCATGTTTGTGCCTTCGCATGTTGCTTGGCTCCATCTTAAAGCTTCTCCTCTGCTGGCAAGTTCCCTGGGAGCCCCCAATTTTGATACTTATTGGTGTAATGGGTCATTAGCAAGGAGGAGGCAGGGAAGAGTGTCATCTCTAAATGGATATCTGGTAGAAGACTAGAGAACTACAGGGGTTGAGCATGGTCCTTGTACCTTGTGCCTCAGGAAGCACAAGTCCCTGCTTCATCAAACTGCCTCCTGGAGAGGCCACTCACAGCTGTACTAGCTGTGAGACCTCGGGTACCTTTCTTTGATTCTCAGAGTGTCCCTTACAGAATGCAGGGAGCGGCAGCCATCTCACGGGGCTGGTGTGAGGTGTTGGTGTCGTTTCTGGACAGTCACAAACACGAACTTGGTGACCATTGATGAAGACCTTTCCCTCAGTGGTAGCTGGTGATCTGGAGCTTTCTGTGGTCAGAGCAGTGTTCTGGGGCCTGTGAGTTTATGGTAATGTGTCAGTGAGGGACCATGATGCTCAGGTGAGTTACTCAGAGGGGATGTGGCCTGTGCTGAGAGAGTTATCCTCCTTTCCCATGGGGGCTTCCCAGGACCCAGGATCTTGTGACTGGCTCCAGAGGTGGGTGGTGGGAATTCAGGAATGTCCATCTATGGACACAGCCTGGGATTCGGATAAGGCACTAAGGAGACTATGACACTTGATTGAGGGTGATAGGGTTTCCAAGGAGACACCAGTCTGAATGAAATACAATGCCACCATGTCCTAGGCATAAACCAAGATGTGTTTCAGGTGAAGTAAAAGGGAGAAGCTACTGTGGAAGGTTGGAAAACAGGTCCTAAATCTGGGAGGGACTGAGATGCTTCCACTCTGAACAACCTGCATCCCAGTAAAACAGTTCACCTTGTTTAGACCGTCGGGAAATGCCACCAATGCCTCACAGCTGCCCTGTGAGATGGCTGCC